>NC_035162.2:24448660-24651160 GCF_001659605.2 Manihot esculenta
GAACGGGCTGTCGGCGGAAGCGCAAGTGTTGCGCGACCTTCGGTGTCTGAGCTGGCGACGGCGGAGGCATGCTGAACATTGGGCGTTCGGCTGTGGAGAGAGTGGCGGCGGCCAGGGCTTCATCTTAAGGTTGAAGATGCAGCTCTAGCCAAATTTTAAATCAGTCCCTGGTTGTAAAACTTTTTTTCAAACTAGTCCTTTAGGGGCTAAAACTTGAATATTTAATTGTTTTAGTCTCGAAATTAAATGGATATTTAATTTAAAATAGTTCTAATTAATTTAAGGCCATTTAAATAATTTTGACTGTAATTAAATATTATTTTTTTATAAAATTTCTAATATAATTAGAGTTATGAATAACATTATTTTATTCATGAATTATTTTTTCCCTGACATCAAACTAAAATATTAAATTTCTTAATTTTTAATTTTAACACACAAAACTAATAATAAATATAATATTATTAATGTGATGAATATGCCTGATAGATAATTATTGATATCTTTTAATGTGGATATTTTAATGGTTTGACCAGCTATGTAATTTTTAAATAGGACTTGTGTGTCCTGCCTTGTCTTATTATTTTTCTGGATTGTAAAATTCTTTTCTCATCTAATTTCTCTTGAATGGAATTCAAAATTTTTTCATTCAAGTTATGTAATAATTATATAATGAAAATTCGCAAATAGGAATATTTTGTAACCCAAGAAGAAAATGAGGTATTGAAAAATTACATGAAACATTGAACATAGTGCAATGAATGAGCTTTTTGACTTTTGGAAGATGTCACCTATGCTTTGACCATCAAGTTCTCTTTGTGGTTTAAGGGAACTAGTTTAAATATGTTCATAATCATCCAATTAGAATGACATATTAGGAGTGTATATATATATATGATGATATATATGCAATACAACAACAATGTTTATCTATGAGATCTTAATAGAAATCTTAAAATTTAAAAATTCCTCATTAAAATTTTAGTATTAAGAACATGATTAATTACCACCCATTATTATAGTATAAAACTAAAATTCATTTTTTATTAATTTGTTGGACAAACTCAATGCTAATTTTACCCAAATATATTTAGTATTATAAAATATTTGATATTTCTAAACAATGGTTCTACTTAACTAATTTGCTTGATTTGGATAGGCAAACCCATGATCATATAAGTTTAGGGCAAGAGTTAGGCAAAATATATATGATATGTTAAAAATAAAGAGTTTGTCACTTAATTGATCTAGGAGTCGCACTGAGATGTGATTGATAAATTATGTTATCTATCTAATTTAGTTTACAATAATTTTGTAACATCCTCTGGACCCACACCAGCGAATATTGTCCGCTTTGGGTTAAGGGATTGAAACCCTGTCTTCCCTCACGGGTTTGTTTCTGGGTCAAGGGATCATAGCCGACTAAGAGATCAATCGTTGGATTTTCTGAATTAATAGATAGGGCTATTGATTTGAATAAAATAGTGGAAGACTATAATTAAAGTTTGAATACCTTATTTTATAATTAGAAAATGCATAAAACTAATAATTAATATTTTTGCATTTTTAGATCAATTACCACGATGAATAATAACCTATCCCTGTGAAGCATTCTTGATACTAACAAATTAACTGGACTGAATTTCTTGGACTGGTAACGCAATTTGAGAATATTTCTCAAATAAGAAAAAAAGTTGTATGTTCTCAATCAAGACATACCTTGTAACGATCCAGAAATCGGACCGCTACCAGCGCTAGGATCCAGATCGGCATAAGGCCGCTGGGACCCGTAGCAAGCCTAACATACAACCTGTACACTTGTTAAATCCCATACATGATCATACATATACATAAAACTGTAAACTTTTTCTTTCCTTTGCCAAGCTTAACCTGTGCATGCACAAGACCATAACATAAACCACACACTGGAGCCCTCATCAAAAGCTCCAATGAGGTAACATAACATACATTAAGCTTGGTTAAACATAAACATCATAAAAACATTTTATAGATCATGTATCAAAGGGGATAACCATACACATAGGGTCAAGCACAATTCTAATCCTCAATATCATTAATACATGGCTATTCAATATTTTACAATACATCATGTCCATATCTAACTATTACATAAACATTATTTTACTCTTCTTGACCTCCTGGCCTAACCCGTACCTGCATACCTGGGGGATTAGGGAAATGAGGTGAGCTACAAGAGCCCAGTGAGCAGAATAATAAAACATTTAAAACATATGCTATAATGGAATGCATCACATCATAGACAAATCACATCAAGGATGGACTTGTCACCAATAGTCCTCTACATAGTCCAACTGTGCCAGGGGCGTAGAATGGGCCTCACTGGTCTTTCTCTTACATTGTGCCAGGGGCGTAAAATGGGCCTCAATGGTCTTCCATACCGTATCATCATCATATCATATCATACGAGGACTAAAGGATCATCCAACATCCATCCACATCAACATCAAATAATGCAATGCAACATATTCGTGAATTCTAATGCAAACAACCTAGAATATCTCATGGCATTCATGATGCGTGAATCATGCTAGAACTTTCATTAATTTAAAATATGAAGGTTTATTCTACTCACCTCTGGTAGACTCTGAAGCAGCTAGCTCACTGCTGGGGTCCTCGGTTCCTCGGGTCCGAACCTACACAGGTGGACTCAAATGAGGGACCAAACATACATGATCATAAGTCTAAAATACTCCCCAAAAACCCCCCAAAAACACCTTAAAACAATCACATAAATCATGCAAAGGAAAGCTGAACAGGGCACTTTCGGCGACAGGTTCGGCGGCCGAAAGTCCCTCCAGAGCCGAAAGTCATGCACCTTCGGCGGCACTTTCGGCGGTCGAAGGTTCTCTCCAGAGACGAAACTCATGCATGTTCGGCGGCACCTTCGGCGGCCGAATCTCCCTTCTAGAGTCGAAAGTCCACTTTCGGGGGCAGGGTTCAGCAGCCAAAGGCTTGCCTCCACAGGCAGGTTCGGCGGCCGAAAGTCCCTTCGGCTGCCGAACCTGAGTTCTTCCAAAGGGCATAACTCAGCCTCTAACATGCACATTTGCCTCCCAAACCAATCAACTCAAATACAACACTTCCACAACATGCATACACACATACATAAGCTCCTAGGGGCTTCAAACTATCCTAAACCTCAACTACAACACATCAAACACACATATACAACTCACATTGTTCATAAACACAACATAAACCCATAAACTCAATAAAAACCTAAACATGCATTTCTACCCCATAAACCTTTATAAAACTTGTTTAAAACATAAATGAGCTAAGGATCTACTCTTATCTCTTGGAGATTGAGAGGAGAGGCGATCTAACTCGGAGATAGGAGAAATCTAACTCCTTGGGTCTTCAAGTTTCAAAACTTGCTCTTTTGCTCAAATATCTTCAAACCAAGATAAAACTTGTTAAAACTCAAAAGATTGGAGGAAAATCAACAAAAAGGACCATGGGAGAGCATGGACTCACCGTTGGCCGAAAATGGGGAGAAAACTCGCCCATTTCGGCCATGGGGTCCTTATATAGGGGCAGGCTCGACCACCTTCGGAAGCTTAAAGTGCCTCCAAAACTCATGCAAGTTCAGCGGTCGAGCCTGAGCCACTTTCGGAAGCCAAACTTGCCCCCTAAACTATCCCACGTTCGGCGGCCGAACTTGAGGTTCGGCGGCCGAACCTGGAAATGCCTCCATGGTCTTTTTCATTCAAAACTCAATTTCCTTCTTACTTAAAATCATAAAATACATTAAAACATTTTATAAAAACATGATTTTACCCTTCTAGAGGTTTCCGACATCTGAGATTCCACCGGATGGTAGGAATTCCGATACCGGAGTCTAGCCGGGTATTACATACCTAGTGTTCCTGATGAGAATGCTAGTAATGTTGTTAAGGATAAGTATATTCGTCGTATTGATGATGATTAGCAAGCAACATGTGTGATGTTAGCTAGCAAAAGTCTTGGGCTTCAAAAGCAATATGAGAATGTAGACACTCACATTATAATCTTTAATCTCAAAGAGTTGTTTAACTCTCAAGGTAGGATTAAGAGGTATATAACCTTAAAGGAATTGTTCAGCTGTAAGATGGTAAAAGGCTCTTTAGTCTATACCAATGGTCTGAAGATGATTAGACATATAGAGAAATTGGCCCAATTATGTTTTATCATGGACCATGAGTTAAATGTTGACTTGGTTTTACAGTCTCTACCTGTAACGACCCGAAAATCGGACCGCTACCGGCGCTAGGATCCAGATCGGCTTAAGGCCGCCGGGACCCGTAGCAAGCCTGACATGTAACCTGTAAACCTGTTTAATCCCATACATGATCAACAATCATACATAAAAATTTGAAACTTTTCTTTCATACATTCTATCATACACCAAACTCAACCTGTGCATGCACTGAACATAGCCATAATCATAAACTTGACCCTTCTGTGGGATCTCATCAATGCCCCCAATGGGTGGCATAACAAGTGTTGAGTTGGCTAAACATAGTCATCAATAAACATTAAGATCATATATCAAAAAGGGATTACAATATACTATGGTCAAGCACACTTCTAACCTTAATACCATTACATTACATATCCATACATCATTATACAATCTGTCATGTCCACATTCTAACTATTAGACTTCATTACTCTTCTTGACTTCTCTGTCTAACCCGTACCTGCAAACCTGAGGAATTTGGGAGAGGGGTGAGCTACTAGAGCCCAGTGAGCAGAATCATAAAGCATTTAAAACACATGCTATCATGGAATGCATCACATCACAACTAATCATATCAAGGATGAACTTGTCACCATTTAGCCCTTTACATATTCCAATCATGCCAGGGGCGTAGTGCAGGCCACACCTGGTCTTTCTCTTATACATAACATAACATACATAATCCATGGTGCCGGGGGCGCAGTGCAGGCCACGTCCGGTCTTTCTCTTACATAGTGCCAGGGGCGTAGTGCAGGCCACACCTGGACTTCCATACCATATCATCATGTCATAACATATGAGGGCTAATGGATCATTCAACATTCATCCACATCAACAACATATTATGCAATGCAACATATTCGTGATTTCTAATGCAAACAACCTAAAATATCACATGGCATCCGTGATGCATGAACATGCTCAAAACTGATTTATTTATTTAAAAGCATAAGATTTATTCCACTCACCTCTGGCTAGCTCTGACACTGACTGAAGCAACTGACTCACTGCTGGGGTCCTCGATTCCTCGAGTCCGAACCTACACAGGTGGACTCAAATGAGGGACCAACATACTATAACATAACTCTAAAAACATCCCCCAAAAACCCTCTAAAACTCCTCAAAGCATTCATGCAAAACATGCAAAGGAAGGCTGGACAGGGCACTTTCGGCTGTAGGTTCGGCGGCCGAAAGTCCCTCCAGAGCCGAAAGTCAGGCAGGTTCGGCGGCACCTTCGGCTAGGGCTGTGCAATCGGTCGGTTCGGTTCCGAACCGAACCGAACCGATAAAACCGAAAACCGATTTATTAAAATTTATAAAACCGAAATAACCGATTATGAAGGTATAACCGAACCGAATCGAACCGATAAAAATCTGTTCGGTTCGGTTAAAACCGAAATCTGTATTTTTTCTAATTTCAACAAAATAATTTAATAAATATTATATTAAAAACCACGGCCAACTGATTGAACAAAGGAAGAGCTTATCTCTCGGCTCACTTCAATGGGTGACTTCGCTACCTCCCCAGAACTGCTTCCTTACTTAAATCCTTCGTGACCCAATGAAAACATCGACACAGGTTCGAAGAAAAGAAGTATACTGACTTGGCTGATTCAACAATCGCGGATTTCCCAGCTGCCCCAGAGTTTCGAATCGACAACTTTATCCCAGTTTTGCTGAGGGAGCAACCCCATTTTTCACCTTGAATTCGTAACAGAGACCCAGAGACCCAGATGAGAGAAACTGCAACCCAATCACCCAGATGAGAGAAATGACGAAAAATTGTATAAATTTGGATATATATTACCTCTTCTTCACCGTCTTCATCCTCGTCATCGTTTTCCTCCTCCTCGTCGTCGTCATCGTCATCGTCGTCTCCGCCTTCACCATCGTCATCTTCATCGTCATCCTCGTTGTCGTCGTCCTCGTCTTCGTCGTCGTCATCTTCATCACCGTCGTCGTCCTCATCGCCATCTTCTTCTTTCTCTTCCTCTTTAGATTCTACACCTTCCTCTGTTTCACAGTCGTCTCGCAGAAAGATTAAGAGAATGTGGAAAATGGATGGAGGGGTTCGGCGAAAGTTATGGAGGGGTTGGGTTGGGTTCGGTTTTTCGGTTTGATCGGTTATTTAACATGTTTAAACCGAACCGAACCGAAAACCGAATAATTTTAAATTTACTAACCGAACCAAACCGATTTTTCTGACTAACCGAACCGATAAACCGAATTTAATCGGTTCGGTTCGGTTTTTCGGTTTAGACCGAGAATTGCTCAGCCCTACCTTCGGCGGTCGAAACTCCCAGACAGAGGCAAAACTCATGCATGTTCGGCGGCACTTTCGGCGGCCGAAACTCCCAGACAGAGACGAAAGTCTCCTTTCGGGGGCAAGCTTCGGCAGCCGAAGGCTGCCTCCACAAGAGGGTTCGGCGGCCGAAAGTCCTTTCGGCTGCCGAACCTGGTTTCTCCCAAAGGGCAGAAACTTGGTTCAAACATGCACAAATGCCTCCAAACTCAAACCATCATGCATTTAGCTCAACCAAAACATGCATACAAGCTCCTAGGGGTCTCAAACTACCTTAAACCCCAACTACAACACATCAAACACACATTACAAGCCACATTGTTCATAAACTCATCAAAAACCCATAAACTCAACATAAGCTTACTCATGCATTTTCTACCCCATGAACTTCATAAAACTTACTTAAAACATAATATAAGCTAGAGATCGACTCTTACCTCTTGAAGATCGAGAGTAGAGGCGACCAAACTTGGAGTTGGGAGAGATTTGGGTTCTTGAACCTCAAAGCTCCAAAACTTTGCTCAAAAGCTCAAATCTTCAAAACAAAGTTAAAACAAATGAAAATCTTGAAAGATCTAGAGGAAAAACATCAAAGATCGGTGAGGGACGGCAGAGAGCTCACCTTGGCCGAAAATGGGGAAAAGCTCGCCCGTTTTCGGCTAAGGGACCCTTTTATAGTGGCTGGCCAGGCCACGTTCGGGGGCCGAATGTGCCTCCGCATGCATGCCATGTTCGGCGGCCGAACTTTGAGTTTCGGCGGCCGAACCTGAGCTTTCCTCCAAGGTTGTTTTCATGCAAAAACTCATTTCCTTTTCACTTAAAACCATGAAAAACATTAAAACATTTTATGAAAGCATGTTTCTACCCTACTAGAGAATTCCGACATCCGAGATTCCACCGGACGGTAGGAATTCTGATACCGGAGTCTAGCCGGGTATTACATTCTCCCCCCCTTAAGAACATTCGTCCCCGAATGTTCCTCAACTAGCACATAGCATGGCATACAACATAACATACACATAAAACACATGAAACATATAAGGAACTAACCTTAGAAAAGATAAGGGTATTGCTGGAGCATGGACTCCCGTGTCTCCCAGGTGCACTCTTCCATATTGTGGTGGTTCCATAGGACTTTCACCATCGGGATTTCCTTGTTTCTCAGCTTTCTGATCTGGGTGTCTATGATCCTCACTGGCTGCTCAACATAGGTGAGATCCTCTTGGATCTCCACATCAGGCTCACTAAGAACATTGCCCGGATCTGACACAAATTTCCTCAACATTGAAACATGGAAAACCGGATGGATTCTTGCCATTGAAGCAGGCAATTCTAGCTTTTACGACACATTCCCAATCTTCTGCAAGATTTCAAAGGGTCCGATGTATCGTGGGGCTAGTTTACCTTTCTTCCCAAAGCGAACCACTCCTTTCATTGGAGACACCTTGAGCAATACCAGATCCCCCTCCTGAAACTCTACCTGTCTTCTGCGGACGTCTGCATAACTCTTCTGTCTGCTTGCAGCAGTCTTGATTCTCTCTCTGATTATGGGTACCACCCTGCTGGTGATCTCTACTAGCTCAGGCCCTGCCAAGGCCTTTTCTCCAACTTCCTCCCAGCAAACAGGTGACCTGCACTTCCTCCCATATAAGGCTTCATATGGAGCCATCCCAATGCTAGCATGATGGCTGTTATTGTAGGCAAACTCCACCAAAGGTAGATGCTGCCTCCAAGAACCGCCAAAGTCCAGCACACACATTCTAAGCATATCCTCGATAGTCTGGATGGTCCTTTCAGACTGTCCGTCCGTCTGGGGGTGGAAGGCAGTACTGAAATCCAATCTAGTACCCATGGCATTCTACAGACTCCGCCAAAATCTGGAGGTGAACTGGGGCCCTCTATCCGACACTATCGAAACAGGAACCCCATGCAGCCTGACGATCTCATCTACATACACCTGCGCCAACTTGTCCACAGAATAGCCACTCCTGACAGGGATGAAGTGAGAAGATTTGGTGAGTCTGTCCACAATCACCCATATGGAGTCCACTCTGTTGGACGCTGCCGGTAACCCCACTACGAAGTCCATAACTATATTCTCCCATTTCCACTATGGAATAAGTAGCGGGTTAAGCATTCCAGCCGGCTTCTGATGTTCCAGCTTCACCCTCTGACACACTTCGCAGGCTGACACAAACTGTGCCACTTCTTTCTTCATCGCTGGCCACCAATAAACCTTCTTCAGATCTTGATACATCTTGGTGGCTCCGGGGTGAACGCTGTATCTTGCATTATGAGCCTCTCTCATAATGTCTCCTTTTAGCCCTATGTCATCTGGTACACACAATCAACTCCCATAGCGGAGGATCCCCTTACTGTCAAATCTGAACTCACTGTCCTTGCCTGACTGAACAGTCCTGGCAATCTTCACTAACTCTGGGTCCTCATGCTGTTTCTGAGCCACTTGCTCCAGAAACACAGGTGTCACTCTCATCTGGGCTACTAAAGCACCGGTACCAGACAACTCTAACTGTAGACCTTCATCAATGAGCTTGTAAAACTCCTTCACCACTAGTCTCCTCTCTGCCGTGATGTGGGATAGACTGCCTAGTGACTTCCGGCTTAGGGCGTCTGCCACGACATTCGCCTTACCCGGATGATACTGAATCTTGCAATCATAGTCACTCAGCAGCTCTACCCATCTCCTCTGTCTCAAGTTCAAATCTCTTTGACTCAGGATGTACTGCAGGCTTTTATGATCTGTGAAGATCGCACATTTTACCCCATAGAGGTAGTGCCTCCACATCTTGAGTGCAAAGATTACTGCTGCCATCTCAAGGTCATGTGTGGGGTAATTCAACTCATGCTTCTTTAGCTGCCTAGAAGCATAAGCAATCACCCTCTCATTCTGCATTAGTACACAACCCAGTCCCACACGGGACGCATCACAAAAGACTGTAAAGTCCTCATCACTAGATGGCAGAGCTAAAACTGGTGCTGAAGTCAACCTCTTCTTAAGCTCTTCAAAACTCTCTTCGCACTGGTCGGTCCATACAAACTTCTGATTCTTCCTGGTCAACCTGGTCAGAGGAGCTGCTATTTTCGAGAAGTCCTGAACGAACCTCCTGTAGTAACCTGCCAAACCCAAGAAACTTCTAATCTCTGTCACTGAAGTGGGTCTAGGCCAGTTAGCCACAGTTTCTGTCTTCTTGGGGTCCACCTCTATTCCATTTTCTGACACTACATGCCCCAAGAATGAGATGCTCCTCAGCCATAACTCACACTTAGAGAACTTGGCGTATAAGCCATGTTCCCTCAAGGTCTGCAGAACCAACCTCAGATGATGGGCATGCTCCTCTGCATTCCTGGAATACACTAGGATATCATCTATGAAGACAATAACGAAGTGATCCAGGTACTGGCTAAACACTCTATTCATGAGATCCATGAATACTGCAGGGGCGTTGGTTAACCCGAACGGCATTACAAGGAACTCAAAATGCCCATATCTGGTCCTGAAAGCCGTCTTTGGCACATCCTCATCTCTGATCCTCAGCTGATGGTACCCAGATCTCATATCTATTTTGGAGAAACAACCCGCTCCTGCTAGCTGGTCGAATAGATCGTCGATCCTTGGCAAAGGGTACTTGTTCTTGGTAGTGACTTTGTTCAACTGTCTATAGTCGATACAAAGTCTAAGGGATCCATCCTTCTTTCTGACAAACAAGACTGGAGCACCCCAAGGTGAGGTACTCGGTCGGATGAAGCCCTTGTCTACCAGCTCTTGCAACTGTTCTTTCAATTCCTTCAACTCCGCTGGAGCCATCCTGTAGGGAGGGATAGAGATCGGTCGGGTTCCAGGCATCAATTCTATCTCGAACTTTATCTCCCTAGCAGGTGGTAAACCTGGCAACTCGTCTGGGAAGACGTCTAGAAACTCTCTAACCACTGGCACCGAGGCGGGCTCTCTAACCTGACTGCTAAGCTCTCTCACATGAGCCAAATACCCCTGACATCCCCTCCTAAGCAACCTACGAGCCTGAAGAGCTGATATCAGACCTCTAGGTGTACCCCTCCTGTCTCCTCTGAAGACAACCTCAGACCCATCCTGACCTCTAAACCTGACTACTTTGTCCCTGCAGTCCAAGGTAGCACCATGGGTAGATAACCAGTCCATCCCTAGAATGACGTCAAAATCTGTCAAGTCTAGAACCACAAGGTCGGCGGACAAGCATCTTCCCTCAACAAACACAGGACTACACTGGCAGACTGACTCTGCCACTGATGGATCACACTTGGGTCCACTGACCCAGAGAGGACACTCTAACTCAGAGATCATCAACCCTAACCTCTGGACGGCTCTCGGTGTGATAAAAGAATGAGATGCACCAGGGTCCATCAAGGCATACACATCTGAACAACCAATGACTAAGTTACCTGCCACCACGGTGTTAGATGCATCTGCCTCCTGCTGTGTCATTGTGAAGATCCGAGCTGGAGCTGATGGACCTTCACCTCTGAAACCCGCTGAAGAAGAGGCTGCCCTTCTCCCTCTACCTCTGCCACTGGCCTGAGTCGCGGCTGGAGCTGCTGGCTGCGCTACACTACCTGAAGCTGTCTGCTGGGACTGTGCCATCGGGGCTGCTCTTGGACACTCTCGAGACATATGCCCCTCCTGACCACATCTGTAACAGGCTGTCGTCCCAAACCGACATACTCCCTTGTGTGGCTTACCACACCTTGCACAAACTGCATTATCCGCACCAGAGCTTGAGCCACTCCCTAGTCCCAGACTGGACTTAACCTTATTCCAGAACTTGTTCTTCTTAGACTTCCTGGGACCTCTGTCCCACTTCTTGCTACCTGAAGCTGCTGCACTCATTGAAGAAGAGCCTGGGGTCTTAGAACCAGAAGGCTGTGCCACTAACTGTTTAACTGTCCCCTGAACGATGGCACTGGCCTCCATTTTCCGGGCCATATCCACTATGGCATGGAAGCTCTCCCTATCTGCTGACTGGATCAAGGAGGAATATCTGGAGTGGAGTTTCATGATATACCTCCTTGACCTTTTCTGGTCTGAGTCAAGGTTTTGCCCTGCAAATGGCAACAGCTCCAAGAATCTGTCTGTGAACTCCTCTACACCCATCTCATCAGTCTGCCTCAACTGCTCAAACTCTATCATCTTCAGCTCCCTTGAACTATCTGGGAAAGCCCATCCTGCAAACTCGTTTACAAATTCTTCCCAAGACATGCTATCCACTTTCGGGTTCACATAATTCTTGAACCACTCTCGTGCCTTCTTGCACTTAAGCGTGAACCCAGCCATCTGAATGGCTCTACTATCGTCAGCCCCAATCTCATCTGTGATCACTTTGACCCTCTCAAGATACACAAACGGGTCATCCCCTTTTTCATACTGGGGAGCACCCAACTTCATGTAGTCGGTCATCTTGACCTTGCTCCCACTGGCTGAGCTAGGTCTAGAAGGTTGAGCAACTGGGGCTGCTGGTTCCGCTGGAGGAGGAGGAGGTGCAGCATCCCCTGGGGTAGGGTTTGCTGGATTTGGATAGTAAGGTGGGGGTGGATACATTGGGTATTGTGAATATGGTGGATAATAAGGTGGGTATGGCATCTGTGTGGGATAAGGGCTAAAGCTGTGGTAGTCCGATGTGCCTCCCATCGAATATCCAGGGTTTTGTGAGAAGGGTGGGTAGTAAGGTGGCTGAACAAATCCCGAGGCCTGAGTGCCTCCTTGGGATTCTACCATTCCCTCTTCTGACATGCTAACCCCCAAACTGCCATGTAATACCCGGCTAGATCAGGCATCAGAATTCTTACCGTCCGGTGGAATTCGAGGATGTCGGAGGTTTCTAGAAGGGTAGAGTGAAGGTTTTCTAAAAGATTTTTAAGTATTTTAATGATTTTTAAATAAAAAGGATTGAGTTTTGAAGAGAAAAGACCATGGGGACATTTGCCAGGTTCGGCCCCCGAATGTTAAGTTCGGCCGCCGAAAGTGCTAGTAGCGGCTTCAGAGGTAGAGTTGGTCCAGAGCTAGTTAGCCCAGAGTTAGCCAAGCAGAGGCTACAGGTGAGTGGAACTAACTTAATGTTTTAACTTGAGAAATAACATGTTTCAGCATGATCCATGCATCATAAAATGCCATGTTTTATATTAGGTTGTGTTGCATTAGAATTCACGAATATGCTGCATTGCATAAGATGATATTTGTGTGGATGAACATTGAATGATCCCTAGCCCTTGATATCAGCTGAGATACTATGAGATCAGATGAGATATGGCATGAGATAGCCATACCAGGTCGCCCCTGGATAGTCCAGGTCGCTCCTGGTACTATGAGTTAGACAGCCGGGCTGTCAGATCAGAGAAAAGAGAAGTCCAGGTGATGGCCTAATCGCCCCTGGCACAGTTGGTCATGTTATGCTATGAATTAGTTAAGAGAAGTCCAGGTGTGGCCTAATCGCCCCTGGCACAGTCGGACATACTATTATGTATGTAGAGGGCTATGGTGACAAGTTCATCCTTGAGATGATATGTTTGTGATGTGATGCATTCCATGAGAGCATATAATGTATGAATTGTTGTACTGTTCCTCCTCACTGGGCTCTAGAGCTCATCCCACTCCCTTAACCCCAGTTTTGCAGGTTCTGAGATTAGCTGTGAGAAGTCAAAGTCAGCAAGAGTAAAGAGGAAGGAGATGCATGAATGTATGTTTGTAATAGAATAGTGGACATGATGTAATTAAAAGATTAATTGTAATGTATGGATATGTAGTGTCAAATACTGGATAGACTAGTGCTTTCCCTAGTGTTATTGCTATAGTGTGATGTATGATCTATCCCTTTGTACATGAATCCTGTTTTACGTTTCTTGATGAGAAATGTGTGAGTAGGCTTAATGTATGGCTTTGATGAGATACCAGTGGAATGTGTTATAGATGAAAAGGGTTTCAATCCCTTGAACCACAGCAGGTGGTAGTCCCTGGTATAGGCCCTGAGGGTCATTTCAGATTGACATATCTGAGTAGCAGTTGTTAAGCCTACAGAGTTTTACAGGATTGTTGAGTCGTTTTGTATCATGTATGGGATTTATCAGGTACACAGAGAGTATAGTTGGCTAACTACGGGTCCCGGCGGCCTTAAGCCGATCTGGATCCTAGTGCCAGTGATGGTTCGGACCGTTACTGAGGGGTACCGGTTTCCGGGTCGTTACATGCCATCCCTCCTCTGCTCTACATCCATATCATCCCCCAAGTCCTCTGACGCTCCTCCCTGAACTGTTCCTCTGACTGATCTGCTTCTACCCAGATCCAAAGACCTTCTAGGGTCTCTTACTGCTCTTTCTCTGTTAGACCTACTAGACATTGCCCTAGGCAATGTAGGAGGACGGGCGCTCATGCCCTCATCCTCAGGTGGTACTCCAGTCAATCTTGCTGATCGACGAGTTCCTCTCATCCTGTTTTCTGAAAAACAGTACACATCATATAAACATTAGCATCATATGGTTCATGTGGGCACACATGAACCCGCATCACACATCATAGCATATCATTAATGCACATGCATATAATCATGGCATTTCACATCATCATGCAAGACAGGACCCCGCATCCTATCCTAGTGGACATGATCTTTCTATTGTGCTTGACCTTCTATAACATCTATGAGCCCGACACTCTAGGTCCGACCATATGAACCTAGGGCTCTGATACCATTCTGTAACGACCCGAAAATCGGACCGCTACCGGCGCTAGGATCCAGATCGGCTTAAGGCCGCCGGGACCCGTAGCAAGCCTGACATGTAACCTGTAAAACTGTTTAATCCCATACATGATCAACAATCATACATAAAAATTTGAAACTTTTCTTTCATACATTCTATCATACACCAAACTCAACCTGTGCATGCACTGAACATAGCCATAATCATAAACTTGACCCTTCTGTGGGATCTCATCAATGCCCCCAATGGGTGGCATAACAAGTGTTGAGTTGGCTAAACATAGTCATCAATAAACATTAAGATCATATATCAAAAAGGGATTACAATATACTATGGTCAAGCACACTTCTAACCTTAATACCATTACATTACATATCCATACATCATTATACAATCTGTCATGTCCACATTCTAACTATTACATGCATAAGACTTCATTACTCTTCTTGACTTCTCTGTCTAACCCGTACCTGCAAACCTGGAGAATTTGGGAGAGGGGTGAGCTACTAGAGCCCAGTGAGCAGAATCATAAAGCATTTAAAACACATGCTATCATGGAATGCATCACATCATAACTAATCATATCAAGGATGAACTTGTCACCATTTAGCCCTCTACATATTCCAATCATGCCAGGGGCGTAGTGCAGGCCACACCTGGTCTTTCTCTTATACATAACATAACATACATAATCCATGGTGCCGGGGGCGTAGTGCAGGCCACGTCCGGTCTTTCTCTTACATAGTGCCAGGGGCGTAGTGCAGGCCACACCTGGACTTCCATACCATATCATCATGTCATAACATATGAGGGCTAATGGATCATTCAACATTCATCCACATCAACAACATATTATGCAATGCAACATATTCGTGATTTCTAATGCAAACAACCTAAAATATCACATGGCATCCGTGATGCATGAACATGCTCAAAACTGATTTATTTATTTAAAAGCATAAGATTTATTCCACTCACCTCTGGCTAGCTCTGACACTGACTGAAGCAACTGACTCACTGCTGGGGTCCTCGGTTCCTCGGGTCCGAACCTACACAGGTGGACTCAAATGAGGGACCAACATACTATAACATAACTCTAAAAACATCCCCCAAAAACCCTCTAAAACTCCTCAAAACATTCATGCAAAACATGCAAAGGAAGGCTGGACAGGGCACTTTCGGCTGCAGGTTCGGCGGCCGAAAGTCCCTCCAGAGCCGAAAGTCAGGCAGGTTCGGCGGCACCTTCGGCGGCCGAAACTCCTAGACAGAGGCGAAACTCATGCATGTTCGGCGGCACTTTCGGCAGCCGAAACTCCCAGACAGAGACGAAAGTCTCCTTTCGGGGGCAAGCTTCGGCAGCCGAAGGCTGCCTCCACAAGAGGGTTCGGCGGCCGAAAGTCCTTTCGGCTGCCGAACCTGGTTTCTCCCAAAGGGCAGAAACTTGGTTCAAACATACACAAATGCCTCCAAACTCAAACCATCATGCATTTAGCTCAACCAAAACATGCATACAAGCTCCTAGGGGTCTCAAACTACCTTAAACCCCAACTACAACACATCAAACACACATTACAAGCCACATTGTTCATAAACTCATCAAAAACCCATAAACTCAACATAAGCTTACTCATGCATTTTCTACCCCATGAACTTCATAAAACTTACTTAAAACATAATATAAGCTAGAGATCGACTCTTACCTCTTGAAGATCGAGAGTAGAGGCGACCAAACTTGGAGTTGGGAGAGATTTGGGTTCTTGAACCTCAAAGCTCCAAAACTTTGCTCAAAAGCTCAAATCTTCAAAACAAAGTTAAAACAAATGAAAATCTTGAAAGATCTAGAGGAAAAACATCAAAGATCGGTGAGGGACGGCGGAGAGCTCACCTTGGCCGAAAATGGGGAAAAGCTCGCCCGTTTTCGGCTAAGGGACCCTTTTATAGTGGCTGGCCAGGCCACGTTCGGGGGCCGAACGTGCCTCCGCATGCCTGCCATGTTCGGCGGCCGAACTTTGAGTTTCGGCGGCCGAAACTGAGCTTTCCTCCAAGGTTGTTTTCATGCAAAAACTCATTTCCTTTTCACTTAAAACCATGAAAAACATTAAAACATTTTATGAAAACATGTTTCTACCCTACTAGAGGCTTCCGACATCCGAGATTCCACCGGACGGTAGGAATTCTGATACCGGAGTCTAGCCGGGTATTACACTACCATCCAGTTTTGCTTAGTTTATTATGAATTATAACATGAATAAGTTGGATGCTACCCTATCTAAGTTGGTTCATATGCTTGTAACTGCTAAAAAATCCCTTAAGAAGGAAAAAGCTTCTGTTTATTCTGGTTCAGTCTTCTAAAGCTAAGAAAAAATGGCCTAAGAAAAAGCAAAAGAAGAAGAAAGCACAAGCAGCATTGAAACCCCATTAGAGGTGTCAAGAATGATAAGGGTATCTGCCATCACTATGGTAAAGAAAACCATTGGAGGAAGAACTACAAGGAGTATCTTGCTACCTTGAAGGCAAAGAAGCTTAGTGAAATTTCTACTTCATGTATATTTATAATTGAGATTAACCTTTCTACGTTTTATTCTTGTATTTAGGTATTTGATATCGGATGTGCATTTCACATTTGTAATAATATGCAAGAACTAAAGCATAGTAAAAAGTTGAAAAAAGGAGAAGTGGAAGTACGAGTGGCAAGTGGAGCAAGAGTTGCTACATTAGCTATAGGAACTCATTATCTACCTTTGCCTTCTGATTTAGTATTAGAGTTGACTAATTTTTATTTTGTTCCAGTACTTTGCAAAAATATTATTTTAGTTTTATTTTTAACTATAAATAATGGATTCAAGTTTATTATTGGAAATGATACTTGTTCTTTTTAATTCAAATTTAGTATTGAGAATGATACTTGTCCTTTTTATAATAAAGGAGTTTATTATGGGACATGAGCTTATATATATAGTCTATATAATGTTTCTATTGAAAGGCTTATACTCAATATAAATGATAAGAGACTTTAAATGGATAATCAATATTTATCTTATCTTTGGTATTGTAGACTTGCTCACATAAATGAAACAAAAATCACCAAGTTACATAAAGAAGGATATCTTGATTATTAAGTTTTACACATACAGATATATGTGGACCAATAGCTACCCAAGCCATAGGTGGATACTCATATTTTTATCACATTTACTAATGACTATATTAGATATAGTTATATGTATTTAATAAAATACAAATCTAAATCTTTTGAAAAGTTCAAGAAATTCAGAATTAAAGTTGAAAAAAAAACTGGGAAAAATATTAAAGAACTTATATTCGATCAAAGTGGAGAGTACTTAAGTCATGAATTTGTGATTATCTAATAGAGAATGAAATTCTCTCACAATATACTCTACTTGGAACACCTCATTATAATGAAATTTTAGAAAGGAGAAACTGTGCTTTATTAGATATGGTATGGTCCATGACGAGTCTAGCATATTTGCATTTATCTTTTTGGGGTTATGCCATGCAAACTGTTATATACCTTCTTAATAGAGTTACATCCAAATTTGAAGATAAGACTCCATATGAGATGTGGACTAGCAAAATACCAATCTTATTAAATATAAAGATTTGGGGATGTGACGCTTATGTAAAACGTCTTACATCTGAAAAGCTAGGAGCTAAACCAGACAAATATAAAGTTTGTGAGATATTGAAAAGAAACTATTAGATATTATTTCTACCATTCTGTTGAGAGAAAAATATTTTTCTCGAAATATGCTACCTTTCTATAAAAAGAGTTTTTCCTTAAAAGAGTTTTTCCTTAAAAGAGTTTTTACTTAAAATAGACAGTGGGAGTTAGATAGGATTTGAAGAAGTTCAAGAATCACAAATTGGCATCCAAATAAAACAAGAACAAGAAATTGCACCGTCAGCAGTAGAAGCACAAGTTGAAGTACTACCGCATAGATCTGTTAGGACAAGTTGTGCTCCAGTTAGGTTAGATCTTCTTACATAGACTTATAATGACATTTTACTCATGCCTGATGAGCCTAACAGCTATGAGGAAGCAATGTCTGACATTGATTCTTTAGATTGGCTTGAAGTAATGAAATCTAGAATGGATTCCATATACACTAACCAAGTATGGACTTTGGTTGATACACCTAAAAAGATAAAAATCCAATTGATACAAGTCAGTTTTTAAGAGAAAAACTAATATGAAAGGTAATATACATATGTATAAGGTCTGGTTAGTTGCTAAAGGTTACATATAAAGGCAATGTATTGACTTTGATGATACCTTTTCAACAGTAGTTATGCTTAAATCTATAAGGATTTTACTTACAATTGTAATATACCATGATTATGAAAATTTGACAAATGGATGTTAAAACAACATTTCTAAAAGAAAATCTTCTAGAGGATGTGTATATGACACAACCTGAGGTTTTGAATTCAAGAAATTTTCTAATAATGTCTGCAAATGGCAAAGGTCCATTTATGGATTCAAACAAGCATCGCAGAGTTGGAACATCTTTTTTTATGAAATAATCAAATAATTTGATTTTATAAAAAATATAGATCAGGTGTGTATAAGAAGATTAGTAGAAGTAGAGTTGTATTTCTTGTTTTATTTATAGATGACATATTAATAACAGAAAATGACATTCCATTGCTTTAATCTGTAAAGATTTGGTTGTTCAAAAATTTTTCTATGAAGGATATATGAGAAGTAGCTTATATTTTGGGGATAAAAATTTATAGAGGTAGATCTAAAAAATTGCTAGGATTATCCAAATCCACATACATTGATAAAGTGCTAAAACAGTTTAGCATGGAGGAATCCAAGAAAGGTTTCCTGCCTATATCACGTGGAGTTCGTCTCTCCACAAACATGTGTCCTAAGACACAAGTTGAAAGAGAAAGAATGGAAAGCGTTCCATATGCTTCTATAATAGAATCTATAATATATATGATGTTATGCACTAGAACAGGTATATCTTATGCTTTGAGCATAACAAGTAGATACCAAGCAAACCCAAGTGTGATGGTCACTAGACTGCTTAAAAAATATCCTCAAATACTTGAGAAGAACTAAGGATAATTTTCTGGATTGTAGAGTGACTGATGAACTTAAAGTTCATGGATATTCATATGCAAGTTTCCAATCAGATTTTAATGATAGCAAATAACGATCTGGATATATTTTTACTCTAAATGGTGGAGCAGGGAGTTAGAAAAGTTTCAAACAAAAGATCATAGCAGATTTTACAACTAAGTCCGAGTATATTTCTGCGTCTGAGATAACAAAGGAGGTAGTTTGGATCAAAAAGTTCTTTTATGAACTTGGCGTGGTTCCTAGTATTGTTGATTTAGTAACCTTGTATTGTGATAACAATAGAGTCATTACACAAGCAAATGAGCCTAGGTCTCATCAAAGATCAAAGTATGTACTTAGACAATTCTATTTGATTAGAGAGATTATTAAAAGAAAATATGTGGAGATAAAGTTAGTACCCAGATCCTCTCACTAAGGCATTGTTCCAACAGAAATATAATTTCTAAATAGGGGCTTATGGGATAAGACTTATAGGTGATTGACATTAGTGCAAGTGGGAGATTATTAGTTGTATGCCCTAAAATCAATCCGTTGGTTATATTTGGATATTATCTTTCATGTAATTTAAGTATTTAATATTTTAATTAGAGGAATTTATTTATAATTGAATTTGAAGTAAAGATAAAATTCATGAAACAATATTATTATGCAAAGAAAATTATAATATAGTTATAATTGTGAGATTTCTATTGCGTTTCAGTAATGTCTCTAAATATTCTTGGTCAACGTTCTTATTATTATTAGACAATGATTAAAACTGTAGAGATTGATACATATTATATTATTTCTTTTTCAAAAGAAGCAACTGATCTCATAGGTTGAAATATATAAAATATCTAAAATTAATATGTAGGTACTTATTTTAAATAAATAAGTATATTGAACTGACCCACTGAGAATTTCATATGGAGAATTATATACGTCTATAGATTATTCAATTGATGATTGTATAAATGATCATTTTACTTGAAATCAATAAGTCATTTTATACAGGGACTTCTATATTTTGATTCATCTTACACATTACTTGGTTCATAAATAATAAATGGAAATGAATTTAGTATAGTAGAAACTGTATGAAGGTGTTTATGTGATTAAGATATGATTCATCACCCTAGATTAATTAGGGAAATGTTCCATTTATTTTTTGCTAGCATTGATTATGAAATCCTTGCGTTACTTGGTTCATAAGTAATAAATGGAAATGAATTTAGTATAGTAGAAATTGTATGAAGGTGTTTATGTGATTAAGATATGATTCATCACCCTAGATTAATTAGGGAAATGTTCCATTCATTTTTTGCTAGCATTGATTATGAAATCCTTGCACAAGGTAAAATGAAATTAGCAAATTAGATTTGAAATTTCATTCAATTAGTCAATGGCTATTGTAAAGGGAACTAATACGATTTAACATATCAGACACACTCCATGTTTTAATTGTTAAATCGAGACATTAATTATATAAGGGTATTAATTACACTGAAAACCATACACTGGAAGATTAAGTCAAACCATTATTGACATTCTAAATATTTGAATAGTTTTTGCATATTGCTCGATAATATTTTTAACCTTCAAATTAATTGATTTTTGTTGCCAATATATTTAAAACCTAATAGGTTATACACATAAAGAATAATATGAGAAAGTGAAATGAGAAGTCAAATTAAATAGGATTTGATTGCATATAAATTTTATGATATTAGGAGTAAAATTGTAATTTATAAGCATTATAATTTTGACCTAATAAATTAAGTAGGGACTTAATTGATTTTGTTTTAAAATTCATATGACATATTTATTATAATTTTAGGACATATTTATAATTTATTTATTTAATTAATTAAATAAATAAATATAATTATTATACTAAAACCTTAAGAAATTAGAATAAAATGCCATCTTATGGGAGCTGGGAATTTTTTTGAAGAGTCATTAGAATTTCACAGAAAAATTTGAAACTTAGCAGTCAACATTTTTTCTGCTTTTCAATCTTTAAAATCGCTTTAGAATTTTTTTATTGTCATTGTGAATATTATAAGAGGTCATGGTTTATAGTTTGCGATAATTTGTGAATATTATGAGAGGTCATGGTTTTGCGATAACCCAATTTGTGAATATTATGAGAGGTCATGGTTTATAGTTTTATCGTGAATATTATGAGAGGTCATGGTTTATAATTTTAATATTATGAGAGGTCATGGTTTATAGTTTGCCGTAACCCAACCGAGAGATAGAACTCAATGCGGTTATCTGAGAGATAGAACTCAATGCTGTGATTATGGGTATGAAGGTAGCATGGGATAGAGGTTACCAAAAGATTCATATTTAGATTGATTCTAAAGCTGCTATTGACTTGCTGCAGGGTGCTGGGGTTGCCTCCAATACAGTTTTCTTAGACTTGTTGTCTCAGTTCAGAGACCTATGTCATTGGTCTTGGGAGGTTCGAATTACACAATATTACAGAGAAGCCAATCAGGTGGCTGATAAGCTAGTAAATCTAATTGTCACCAGTTCTCCTGAGCTGCAGATATTAGAAGCTCCGATAAGTGAGGTTATGGATCTGTTGCGATGGGAATTGCAGGGGTACCATTACCCCGGATTGTGCCTAATAGATAGTGCAGTTTCTTCTTTTGGGTATGACACTCTCTACTATAACTAAAAAATTAGAAAAAAAAAAAATTAAACTCGATTCACTATAAATAAATTCAAGACATAAGTAAGTAGAGAAATATATATATATATATATATATATATATATACACTAATTTCTGTAAAAAATAATTTTCATTATATTAAACTAAATATTTATATATAATTGCTAAATAAAAGAGAAGCTTACTAATATTCATCTCATCCACAGGCCACGGTAAAGATCTAGGAAAAGAAAATAAAAGAAAAACCCTTTACCCTCTTAATCATATAAGACAACAAGAAAAAAAAAATATTAGAAAAAAAAAATAAGAGAGAGAGAACCCAATCCACAATGGGTGAAAAAGAAGAACCTCTAAGGACAAAAGGGTCTGCCCGAACGAGTCCTATGGCTAGGAATAGTGAAGTGCCTTAGCCTCCATTCTTGCTCCCTCATATAACCTTCACAAAGAAACGCTTTAGAAAACTTATCTTCTACCACTCTATCCACATCATGAACAAACACGTCAATCTCTCCACTCTCTCTATTCCTCGCCATCAACCCCGCCGTGTAAATCGCCGTCATCCTCCCCGGCGCCTCATCGTGATACCCAGTTGGTGCATCCACCATGATCAAGTCCCATTCTATATCATAAACATCACTAGGGAACCCCTTGAGAGCAAGTTGACATTTGGAGAATCTTGGATCACTCACCACTTTGCATTCTTCTCCCATTCCAGCCTCCATCAGCCCATCTGCTTGATGTACTTTGGTGTCGTAGCTCACATGGTAAGATTCTAAACTGGGTATTTTCTTCTTGATCTTCTCTATCCAGGACTTGTCTTCTTCAAGGAAAACTGTGCGACCACCATGGTTCAGAGATGTCCACATCAAGCTGTCATGGCCGAGGCCAAACACTAAGAAGTTGCATGGTGATTTTTTCTCCAAAACTCTTAACGTTACAGAGATTTCTTTCAAGGTTTGTTGAGGAGTGATGTTTGTTGTTGCATAGTGGACGAGAGCATTGGCCAAGGAAGGTGGGGTTTTGTTGCATGTTGGGTTTAAGGGAAGAGATGGACAGGAAGAGGACGAAGAAGAAGAAGAAGAAGAAGAAGAAGAAGAAGAAGAGGAAGAGGAAGATTGTTCTTGCTCATCAGGAGGCAAGCTTGTAGAGTTGGCCAGGTAGGTTTCTGGTTTGGGCGATGAATTTGTGTGAGAAGATGTGAAATTGGACCAGATGATGAGAAGAGAGAGGAGGAGGAAGAAGAAACAAATGAGGATGAGCTTGATGTGAATGGGAGATTGAGTTTTGGACCTCATTGCTTTGGGGGAGAGAGAGAGAGAGAGAGAGAGAGAGAGAGAGGTATGAGATGAGTTTCAGAAAGATTGAAGATTGGGCCTGTTCCTTAAAGAAAGAAAGAAAGAAAGAAAGGTGGGGGGCTCTGAGAGGAGAGAGAGACGGAAGACATTATGAACTTTTGTTTTTCCTAGAGTAAAGTAATAGAAAAGAGAAGAGGTAAACAGAGGATTGATTTTTAGATTTAAACAGTGACCATCTCTATGCATGATGAGTTAGCTTTTCTAGAACCAACGGAGAATCATCATTATCAATGGTAGATCTGAAAAAATCACTTCTACTTTGAAGGACCTACAAGTACCTGATCATGTCTACTGTTGCCATCAACTTTCAATTCCCATATGATATTATATTGCATCTTCAAATTTGTTAATGGATTCCATGAGTTTAATTTATTAGTAGTTTTTAAAATTATAAATTTTAGAAAATAATAAATTCTTATATATAATTTAACCGTTTGTTTGCATTTTAGTGAAAAAAAAAAACTGACTTTCATTGTAACATTAAATAAAGAACAATAAAAGAAAATTTTCATTTAAACGTGTTATTTAAAATTAAATTATTAATATTCCTATCAAATATAATAGAAATTTTAAAAATATAATAGTTAATTTTTTTTCTTTTATATTTTAATATATTTTAATAATTTATTAATATAATAAAAAATTATAAAAATAACGATAAAATTTATGATATGAAAAAAATGATCACATAAGTAAATTATTGACTGTTTACCAATTATTTTTAATAGTATAAAATATCAATAATTAAATTATTGGTTGTTTACTTGATATAATTTTATAATTATTTTTTAAAAATTTTTGTAGTGAATTTTTTTATTTTTCTCTATTTAATTTTTCATCAGTTTATTGCACAATTAAGATACAAATAAAGGGGTTAATATGTAATGAATTATTGTAGTGTTTATGAAGAAATAAGTATTATATATATATATTAAAGAAAACTAACTAAATCTTTAATATTACAGTGGAGGAAGAAAAAAAATATGAAGGGAAAGTTGGAGACTTGGTGGAACTGAGAAAGCAACTAAGATTGTAGTTGGTACAGACAAATACGGTTGGTAGACCTGTCAGTGATGGTTGAATAATCATATAAAAGAGTGATTAATTAAGCCAACTAAAACTTAGTATTTGCTTGCTTGGAGTAACTCAGTAAGATACATTCAAATTCCCAAAAAAGTATGAAATATTTTTTATTCTCATGATTCTATACTTTTCAGAAAGTTAGTGTGTTTTACTTTTCCTTTGTAAAGAGTAAATTTCTCTCCTAATCCAAGTAGTTCCACTTTCAATTTTTTTTTTCATAGTTAAGTATTTAGATGAAAATTAATAGAAAATATATTTGTTGATAGATAATAATATGTGAAAAAATTTATCATATAATTTTGTATAGGTTATATATACATTTAAATAATGAAAAAATTAATTAAATTAAACAAAAATACTTTTATATTTTATGATAATTATTATTATTATTATTATTATTATCATAAAAAATTATATATTAATTATTATGTGAGCTTTTATTACGATTATTATGTGAGTTGAGTATTTACTTTTTAAAGATCCGAGTATTTTCACTCCTCATTTACTTTTTGAAAATTTAATATACCAATCAAATACATTTAAATTATACTTTTTAAAAAATAATTTTTCTGAAAATATATTTTTTAGAAAATTAATTTCTATGAAAATAGATTATTTTAAATCAAACAAAACCTTAATTAATTGTTTAGTTAAAAATATCTCACCTTAAAATGGTTTGAGAAAAAGATTTTAAATTTAAATTTCCATGTGTATTGTTATGCAAGTTTCCGTTATAAATCTCACCTTAATTATGATTTTAAATCTCACCTTAATTGGTTTGTAGTTTCATTTTAGCTTTCTCCTGATTGGTTTTTGCTCATTCATCTCGTCGATGGATTGGTTTTGCTTTCTTTTCTTTTAGTTCATCGCGCTGCTTCATCATTTAAAGGAATTTTTATTGCTGCGATCTGGTTGTGTGCTTTCATGGTTTGAGACTCTGCTTTCTCATCAAGGGGTTTCATCAGACCTATCGTGGATTGGTAGCTTACTTTTAGCCATCGTGGACGTTTCTTGTTGTTGTGACGCTGATATATTGGAACCGCTTCGCTACATCCGAAAAATCACTCTCCCGTTGACCGATGTGAGCATAAGCTCTGTAGCGTCTCATTCCTGTGCATTTTGATTTTATTTTTGACTGCTTTAGATCTGTATTCTTTTCTAAGTTTACAATTTGGGGATGTATGATGGTTTGTTGAGTTTTTACTGTCCTTTCGTTCTTTTTATTGATTTTTACTGTTCACTGTATCTGTTTGCTGTTCTAATTGATCGATGATTTTGCAGATAGATTTCAGTTGTTCGATGAAGGTGACGATCGGTATTTTTCTATGTACTATTTTGTTTTTTATAGCTGGCTTGAATGAATTTTAAGCTGATTTTGAATTGGTTTGATTTGTGTAATCTCTATTGATTGACTTGGATTATTTTTTTAATTTCTTAAATTATATATAGATTTTAATTTCGTGAATATTTATATTCTTTTGATTCTAATAAATACAATCGTAATAATAATAATAATAATAATAAAATAATATTAACAAATAATTTTACAAGCCTATTCGATTTATTAAAAATTGAATCATTATATATATATAGTGTTGAAATTTTAAATTTTATTAACAATAATCTACATTTATTGTATTTAATTCTCCGTGCTTATTGTATTTCTTTATAATAATAAAATAAATTCAAAAGTAAACAATATATAATATAGTCGTTGGATTATCGATAACAATTTGAATTTAGTTATGTAAAAATAAGTGAATATTTTTATATTAAAAGTTTATTATAAATTGTAATTCATTAATATTTTATATAATTAAAAAATATATAATGATTTTTATAATAAATATTTAATTTAAAAATTAATAAATCCATTTTTACAACTGCACGAGAGTCAACAGCTGCACCCCCATCAAGATTATTAATCCAAATATAGGAATAGGTTGGAAGGGCTAAAATGCGCTGGCTTTAATGCCGTTCAAAGTATTGGAAAAGGGCATCATTAGGTCTACATCTTTTTGTTTTTTCTTTTAACTTAAAATATTCTAGTCCAATGATGAATCCAATTTTTTTTTTTTTTAATTAAAAAAATTCAAATTTAGTCAAAAGTATTAAAATTTCCGTTTTAATTTAAATTTACTTTTAAATTATTATAAAAAAATTATATAAATTCTTTTTTTTTTTCAAAATTAGAAGTGTGGGCTATTCTATCTTCGGTTTATTTAAAATATCACTTGTCAAGATTAACGATTGCGAGTTATGTCTCCTCAATTTATTAGAACCACTATTTATTAATAATGTAAGCTATACTAAGTTTATTTTATTTTTTTGAATTTATTTAATATTTTAATAATAATTAACAGATAAATTTCAAGTAAAATATAAAATTTTACATTTTTCATCCTGCCGTATATTTCAATGATAAATTTTATTTTTTTCCTTTATATTTTTACTTTAATTTTGGGCATATGTTCATAGAGGTATTCCGTTCTAATTTCAATTTCAAATTACTTAGAAATTAAAATTGTGTTTGATTTCAATCAGATTTAACGCAGTCGAAGAAATAGAAATAAAATTTTTTTATTAACATAAATTACATTTAATTGAAGAAAATAATAATATTAAAGAGAAAAATAAATATTTTTTTTATTTTTCTTTGTAGTAAAATATGAAATTAATAGTTTTAGTTAGATTGTCACATACCATAAATCGTGCAGTGTTCGGTCTCTAACGATATCCACACAGAATGATAATAAAAAAAAGTTAGAATTGTTTTAAGGGTTTGAGAAGGGGGAGAGATTTTGAGTGCTAACTCTCTATCTTTTTTACAAATTCTAGAGATTTTCAAAATGGTTCATACTAGAAGGGAGAGACTCTCGTAACATGCTCTTTTATACTAAATTATAGAGTTTCAATATAATATTATTTATTCATTTATTTAACTAATTAAATAAATAAATTACAACTATGATTCATAATTTTAATAAACATACTATATAAATTTTAAATAATTTTAATTAAGTCCCTATTTAATTAATTAGATTAAAATCGTAATTTTTTCAAATTGCAATTTTATCTCAATGTCAATTTATATGCAATCATATCCTACTTGATTTAACTTCTCATTTTATTTTCTCATACAATTCTTTATGCGTGTGACCCATTAGGTTCCAAATATGTTGGTAACAAATATAATTAATTTAAAGGTTAAGAATATTGTCTAGTAACATGTCAAAGACTATCCAAATCTTTAAAATGTCAAAGACTACCCAAATCTTTAAAATGTCAAAATTGGTTTGACTTAGCTTTTCAGTGCATAGTTTATCAGTATAATTAATATCTCTTCATTACAAATATTTCAATTTAACATTTGATGCATGTCATGTCTGAAATATTAAATCATATTAATTCTCATTTATTAGCTATTGACCTATTAAATGAAATTTCAAATCTCATTTGCAAATCTCATTTCACCTTGCAAGGATTTCATGATCAATGTTAGTAGAGAACAAAAAGGATATTCCCTAGTTTAATCTAAGGTGATGAATCCTATCTCAATCACATAAATACCTTCATACAGTTTCTAATATATCCAATTCATCCCTATTTGTTACTCATGAATCAAATAACGTGTAAGATGAATTAAAATATAAAAGTTTCCATGTAAGATTATTTATTAATTTCAAGTAAAAAATCACTTACACAATCATCACTTGAGTAATCCATAGACACAGGTTATTGTTCATATGGATTTCTCAGGCGGGTCAGTTCAGTGCACTTGTTTATAAAATAAGCACCTACATATTAATTCTAGATATCTCATATATCTCAACCTATGAGATCAGTTGCTTCTTCTAAAAGGAAAGAACATAATATGTACCAGTCTCAAAGCTCTAATCATTGTTCAAATTATGATAAGAATATGGACTATGAACATTTAGAGATATTACTTAAATGCAATAGGAATCTAATAATTATAACCACATTATATTGCACAATAATGTAGTCTTATAGACTTTATCTTTACTCAAGATTTAATTAAATTAATACTAAAAATAAATAACAGCTTTTATATAATGTATTTAAACACTTAAAATATATGAAAAATGATATCCAACTACAACCAACAGATTAGTTGTAGGGCATTTACTAACAATCTCCCACTTGCACTAAAGCCAATCACCCATGTGACTTATCACATAAATATAAATGTGGTAATTATGTTTCTACTGAAACAATACCTTAGTAAGAGAATCTTTAAGATTCTCATTAGTAGAACTCACTTTATCTCCACATATTTCATTTCAATGATCTCTCTAATCATTTGAAATCTTCTAAATACATACTTAGATTTTTATCACAGTTCCTTCACTTATGCAATGGCTCCATTATTATCACAGTTCAATGTAACTAAATCAACAATGCTAGGAACTACACCAAGTTTATAAATGAACTTTTTGATCCAAAACTGTCTCCTTTGCTGCCTAGGAAACATAAGTGTATTTGGCTTGTATTATATAATCTCTGGTGGTCTCTAGTTTGGAACCTTTCCAACTCACTACTCTACCATTTAGAGTAAAATTGTAATCAAATTGAGATTTATTATCATCAAAATCTGATTGAAAATTCGCATCTGAATCCTCCATGCTAAACCGTTTTAGTACTTTGTATATATAAGTATATTGGGATAATCCTAGCAACCTCTTGAATCTATTTCTATAGATCTTAATTCCTAAAATATAAACGACTTCTTCTAAATCTTTCATGAAGAAATTCTTACACAATTAAATCTTGAGAGATTTACAATTTAGTCCCTGAGTATTGTCATTATTAACAAGTCAGTCCCTGTATTTTTAGAAACCTATTAAAACGTCCTTATCTTTTCTCTCCGTCAACGAAATAGTCCTTCCGTCTATTTTTGCCATTAAAAATATAGTAAAAGACTAAATTACCCCTTCTTTTCCTCCTCCTCCTCCTCCTCCTTCTTCATCGATTCTTCCCCATTCTTCTGCTTCTGCTTCTGCTTCTTCTTCTGCTTCTTCTTCTTCTTCTTCTTCTTCTTTTTCTTCTTCTTCTTCTCCTTCTTCTTTTTCTTCTTCTTTTTCTTCTTTTTCTTCTTCTCCTTCATCGTCATCATCTTCTTCTTTTTTTTTCTTCTCCTTCTTCTGCTTCTTCTTTTTCTTTTTTTTTTTTTTCTTCTTCTTCTCCTTCATCATCATCATCATCTTCTTTTTTTTTCTTCTTCTCCTTCATCATCATCATCATCTTCTTCTTTTTTTTTTCTTCTTCTCCTTCTTCTCCTTCTTCTTTTTCTTCTTTTTCTTCTTCTTCTTCTCCTTCATCATCACCATCTTCTTCTTTTTTTTTTCTTCTTCTCCTTCTTTTTCTTCTTTTTCTTCTTCTTCTTCTTCTCCTTCTTCTTTTTCTTCTTTTTCTTCTTCTTCTTCTTTTTCTTCTTCTTCTTCTTTTTTCTTCTTTTTTAAGGAGGAGGAGGAGGAGGAGGAGGAAGAACTATTTCGTTGACGGAAAGAAACGATAAGGACGTTTTAATAGATGTGAAAAAAGATAGGACTATTTTGTTGACGAAAAGAAACGATAAGGACGTTTTAATAGATATGAGAAAAGATAAAAACGTTTTAATAGATTTTTTAAAATGTAGGGACTGACTTGTTAATAATAGCAATATCTAAGGACTAAATAAGAGATTTTATTTGAGGATAAAATTGGATTTTAAAAATTTTCTCTCTCATCCTTTATCTAATTTTAACGGAAAAAAGGACGGATTGACCATTTCGTTAACGGAAAAGAAAAGATAAGGACATTTTAATAGGTTTCTAAAAATACAGGGACTAACTTGTTAATAATGGCAATACCCAGGGACTAAATTGTAAATCTCTCTTAAAATCTTTACAGATTTTTAGTAATGGAATATTATTTCCTATTATTAATATGTCACCTACATATAAAATAAGAAATATAACTCCATTTCCACTAACCTTCTTATATACACAAGGTTCATCTATACTTTTGACAAAATCAAACTGTTTGACTGTTTCGTCAAAATGGATGTTCCAACTCTATGAAGTTTGCTTAAGTCCATAAATGGACCTTTGCAATTTACATAACTTATTAGAGAATTTCTTGGATTCAAAACCTTCAGGTTATGTCATGTACACATCCTCAAGAAGATTCTCATTCAGGAATGTTGTTTTGATATCCATTTGCCAAATTTCATAATCATGGTATGCTACTATTACAAGTAAAATCTTTATGGATTTAAGCATAACTACGGTTTTATCAAACTCAATACCTTGTCTTTGTTTGTAACCTTTAACAACTAGCATGGCTTTGTACATTTATACATTGCCTTCCATGTCAGTTTTTTCTCTTAAAAAACCCACTTGAACCTAAGGGGTTTTGTTCCTTCAAGTGTATCAACCAAAGTCCATACTTGGTTAGTGTATATAGAATCCATTTTAGATTTCATTGCTTCAAGCCAATTTGAAGAATCAATGTCAGACATTAGTTCTTCATAGCTGTTAAGCTCATTAGGTATGAGTGAAACATCGTTATGGGTCTCCACAAGAAGGTTTAACCTTATTGAAGCATGGCTTGTCCTAACAGATCTTCGCGGTAGTGCTTTAACTTGTGTTTCCATAGTAGATATTATAGTCTCTGATTTCAGTTCCATTTGAATATCTGTCTGTGGTTCTTGAACTTCTTCAAATTCTATCTAACTCCCACTGCTACTTTCAAAAGAAATGTTTTTATCAAAATATAGCATGTTTTAAGACAAACATATTTTTTCAATGGGATGATAGAAGTAATATTCAATAATTTCTTTTGGATATCCCACAAACTCACATTTATCTGACTTAGCTCCCAACTTATCAGATATTAGACGCTTCACATAAGTATCACATCCCTAAATCTTAATGTGTGATAAGACTGACTTTTTGTTAGTCCACATCTCATATGAGATCTTATCAACAGGTTTGGATGGAACTGTATTAAGAAGGTATATTGCAATTTGCAAGGCATATCTCCAAAATGATAGAGGTAAGTCTACAAGACTCACCATGGAATGTACCATATCTAATAAAGTACAGTTTATCCTTTCTGAAACTCCATTGTATTGTAGTAATCTAGGTGGAGTCCATTGTGAGAGAATCTCATTCTCTGTTAGATAATCATGAAACTCTTGACTCAAATATTCACCACCTCGATCAAATCTAAGTGATTTAATACTTTTGTTAGTATGTTTTTCAACTTCAGATTTGAATTCTTTGAACTTTTTAAATAATTCAGATTTACACATAACCATATTTAGTATAGTCATTAGTGAATATAATAAAATAAGAGTACCCACCTATAGCTTGGGAAGTTATTGGTTCATATACATCCATATGTATAAGGCCCAATGATTCTCGTAACCGTTCCACTTTTTCCTTTAAAAGGTGTTTTGGTCATTTTATCCATTAAATAAACTTCATAAGTTTCATGCGATTCATAATCAAATGGATCATGATATCCTTCTTTATGTAACTTAGTAATTTTTATTTCATTTATGTGACCAAGTCTACAATGCCTAATATAGGTGTTGGTTATCTAATTTAAATCTCTTTTTATTTATATTGAGAATAAGCCTTTCAAAATAAACATTATATAGACCATTTATATAAATTTCAGTTTCATGATAAGCTCATTTATTATAAAAAGAACAAGTATTATTCTCACTAATAAACTTTAATCCATTATTCAAGTTTAAAAAATAAAACTGAAATAATGTTTTTACAAAAGTGGTAGAATTTAATAACAATTATTCAATTCTAATACTAAGTCAGAAGGTGAAGGCAGATAATAAGTTCCTACAGCTAATGCAAACAACCCTTACTCCACTTGCCACTTGTAGGTTTACCTTTAATCATAAATATATCTGAAGCTTAGGACTCATGTTAGCTAACATCACACATATAGCTTGCACATCATCATCAATATGACAATCTTATAAGGAGAGAAGAGATACAAGAAAATGTTCCAAACTAGAGACCACTGTAGATTCCAAACTAGAGACAGAAGAGATACAAAGAAACAAGCTATTGCATATGAAGGAGAGATTTTGTACTAGGAATATGAGAAGATCATAGTCGTAATTTTAGTTTTGGATCTTAATTTTTGGGTTTATTTTTCTTATGGTTTTGTTTTCTTCTTTTGATTATTTCAGTTTATTTGAACATGGGTAATTAAGTAAATTTTAGATTGGAGACTTAACAGTTTTATTGCATATATTCTTAATTGTTTTCTATTTAATAAATTTAGAATTTTTATCATTTGATTTAATTTTATGTGTGCTTAATGCTTGTTATGCATTGGTACTCACTTTTGGTGATTGAAATATATTAATCAAAGAATTGAAAAGCAAACATTAATATAGGAAAAATATAAATTAAACCTAAACTTTTAAATCTAAAGTTAGACTTTAATCTTTTTAGGAATTTTATTTGTTAACCAAAAGTCTTAATGAATTCTAATTAATTTAATACCACGAGTAGGTTTTTATTTAATTAGAGTATAATATCTATATCTTGATCAAATGAGAGTTTTAGAATACTTTAGGATTAATTTCCTTTAAATAAGCAATTTCCAATTTGCTGAATGATCAGTTTGAATTCACCTTCAATTAAAGCGTGAAACCCGAATTATGTAATGTCCATTTCATAAGTGTCCATCTCATAACTTTTTATAAGAATAAATATTTTTAATTATTTTTTATAATATATTTTTATCATTTTTAATATATTAGTGCAGTAATACTGTAATATTTAAATAATACTCTTATAAATTTATTGATACATAATTATTATATTTAATATATTTTATTATTTTTAATATATAAAATAATATGAAAATCGATAATAAAAAATTAATATTTATAATTATAAAATGATATTATACTACTATTAGACGTGTATAAAATTATTGAATTATTTATAATTTATTAAAATAATAGATAAATAGAATAATTAATTAATATGAATATTTAAATTTATAAAAAATAAATTTACATTTTATGAAAGCAGTATAGTCGTAATATAATATTAATTTTATAGTATTGAAAAAATATAGTAATATAATAATATTTTTATTTAAATATTAATAATAAAATATATTAAATGTTATTATATTAAATTAAAATTATGAAATAACATTATTCTATAATTAATTGTGTATAAAATCACAATAAAAAAATAGATAAATATATATAGATATTTAAAGTTATAAGAATTAAATTTATATTTGATTGTGTAGATTTATAAGTTTAATCGTAATATAATATTAATTTTATAATACTATTTTAAATAGTATTAATAATATTTTTTATTTAAGTATTAAAAATATAATTAAATATATTTTATAATATAAATAATAAAATATATTTTTATTATAATATACATTATATAAAATTAAAAATATTTTTATTTAACAACTTACCTATTATATAAAATATATTTAATATTATACTATAAAAATTAAAGAATACCTAAAAAATAATAAAACTAACTAAATATATTTTATTTATATTTAAAAAATAGACAACATGCTTTTTTTATTATTAATTTTTTTATTTATTAATAACATGATTAAATATATTTTATAATATATATAACAAAATATATTAGTGTAATATATAATATAACAATTAAAATATTTGTATAGGGTTGAGCACTATTCGGTTAGAATTGAAATAATCGATCGAACTGATTTGATTTAATAATTTAGTTCCATTTTAAAATAAAATCGATTTGGTTCGGTTTTAATTTTTGAAAATTTTGGATTGATCGGTTCGGTTTGATTTTGGAGACAAAATAGTTCGGTCGAACCGAACCGATCGAATTAGCCTTAAACGCTGCACTTTATGATAGGGTTATATCACTTCACTTCGGCACGGTTCCCATCTGGCATACAGCCAGCCACCTACCTCCCTCTCTCTCAAACCTCAGTCTCAGTTGAAGCACCCTGACGGCCGCGAGACGACTCCTCACCGCTCTCGTCCCTTCTCCGTTCTCGTCCTTCAGTTCAGTCCCACAGCCACGACCACCCACCCACCCAGGCGCCAGTCCCGCAACCACCCACCCACCCACTCGCCAAAGCCAGCCAGAGTCTCTTTTCTCTATCCTTCGCGTCTTCAGTCCCGCAGCCACCCACCCACCAAAGGAAATTATAAAGAAATGTATTTTATTATAATTGAATGTAGCTCAGTATATCAATGAGCTAAATTACACAGCTTTAAATAAGTAGAAAAACAACCATAGTAGCAAATAAACAGGAGAAAATAACTGAACTAACTTAGGCAATCAAACTCATCACTCGCAGAATCATAACCACTTAGACACATTCAAAGTAAAACATATTTACAAAAATACACCTTATCACTCCAATGCTCTAGCACACGGCAATCACCTTATTACTCCAGAGGGATGAACACATCCTTATAACTCCTTAAGCTATTATCCCCCCTCAAACTTTATCGGGGCTGAAGACAAAGTTTGTGTCGAAATTGAGCCAGGCGAGCTTTAGTCATTGACTTAGTAAATATGTCAGCCAGTTGGAAAGTGGACGGAATGTGCTTAGTGATTAAGACCCCTTGAGCAACTCGTTCTCTCACATAATGATAGTCCAAAGCTATGTGTTTGCTACGGGCATGAAGAACCGGATTAACAGTCAAATATAAAGCACTTAAGTTATCACCATAAAGTATAGGTGGATTACGTTGAGGAACTCGTAAATCATCCAACAGATATCCTAACCAAGTTAGCTCTGCGGCGGCGTGAGCCATAGCTCGATACTCTGCCTCGGTGCTGGAACGGGCAACAGTAGTCTGTTTCTTGGCACACCAAGAAACAATATTAGACCCTAGAAAAGTGCAGTAACCAGTTGTGGAACGTCTTGTCATCTGACAGCCGGCCCAGTCTGCATCAGAAAAAGCAGAAAGAGCAAGTGACGTATCTGCTGTAAGAGAAAGACCTAAGTCAAGAGTGCCTTTTAAATAACGTAAAATACGGCGAACATATTTGAGGTGGGACATGTGAGGAGAGTGCATAAATTGAGAAACATAATTAACACTAAAAGAAAGGTCTGGACGGGTAAGCGTGAGATACTGCAATGACCCTACAAGCACACGAAAATAACTTGGATCATCAACAGGTGTGTCAACGGATGTAGACACCGATTTTTGGACCAATGGCGTGGGCATAGGCTGGCATTCTAGCATTTGAGCACGCTCCAAAATGGAATAGGCATAATGAGTCTGGGATAAATGAAGTCCAGTGGTTGTGGATTGAACCTGAATGCCCAAGAAGTGATGTAAAGGACCAAGATCTTTCATAGAAAATTCTGAATTTAAAACCTGCAAAAATGACTGAACAAGAGTACTGGAAGAGCCTGTAAGAAGCATATTGTCAACATAAATTAGAAGAATTAAAGTACCAGCTGCCGAATGGAAAACAAATAGAGAAGGATCTGCAAGACTACAATAAAACCCATATTTCAGTAAAAAAACACTCAGTCTATCAAACCAGGCACGCGGCGCCTGTTTCAATCCATAAAGAGCTCGTTGGAGCTTACAAACATAGGAAGGATTATTAGAATCAATCATTCCTGGTGGCTGTTTCATATAAATATTCTCAGAAATAAATCCATGCAAGAAAGCATTTTTCACATCTAACTGACGAATAGGCCAATGCCTGACCAACGCAACAGTTAAAACCAAACGAATTGTGCCCGGTTTAATAACAGGTGAAAACATTTCAATGTAATCGACACCGTCTAGTTGATGAAACCCTTTAGCAACAAGACGGGCCTTTAACCTATCTAAAGTGCCATTTGGTTTCAACTTAGCTTTATACACCCATTTACACCCTATAACATGCAAATAAGATGTACGGGGAACCAAAGTCCAAGTCTTATTTCTAGTCAAGGCATTAAATTCATCAAGCATAGCATTTTTCCAACCATTATGAGCAAGAGCATGTTTAACATTTTTTGGTTCAGGCGGAATAACAGAAGACATAGTAACATGCAAAGCATATCGTGGATTGGGTTTAACAATACCTGATTTTGAACGAGTAATCATAGAATGATTAGGTGCTATATCCTCAACATGCTCCTCAGGTACATTAATTTCAGCTAAAGAAGAATTACCTGCTCCTGCACTAACCGAATCACCTATGTGTAGAACCTCTAAAGACTGCTCCTGTTGTGCACTAGATTCAATCATGTGCTGATCCGTGATGGGTTGATCATGGAGCAACGGAGCGGCAACAGGAAGCTCCTCTGGTTCCTGGTCTTGAATCAACTCGGCTTTTGGTTGTTCTGCAAATACCCCAACTGCAGAAAACTGATCGGCTAGTACATCTGAAGTATAAGACAGAACGTGGTCTGTTAATTGGTATTGAGATGTTGTAGATGAACCAGCTTCCTGAGCTGCTGCTGGTACAACAGCAGTTTGGTCCGTTTGCAAGGGCTGTCCAGCAGACACAGCAGTGGCTGTTTGTTGAACAGCTAGTGGGTCAGCTGGTGACTGTAACACTACTGCTGATTGTGTGCCTACTGCTGGCGGGGGCAGCACATCAGACTCTTCTGCACACGGCAAAAGACCTGCTACATCAACAGCTGAAATAAATGGTGCACATTCCTGTAAACTAAGAGAAGAATCAGTTACATTAGTTTGGGTATTTAAACCAGAACAATCAGGTAGCCAAGAATTCATAATTTTAAGAGCAAAGGATTTATCAAAAGATGACGACTTGAAAGGAAAAACTGCCTCATCAAAACTTACATGACGGCTTATGATAAATTTCTTAGTTCTAGGGTTAAAGCATTTATAACCTTTGTATTTTTCACTGTAACCAACAAAAACACATAAGCAAGATTTTGGATCAAACTTATGACTTCTAGAATCCCAAATGTATGGAAAGCACTTCGAACCAAAGACCCGTAATGAACTATAATCAAAATGGAATCCATGTAGCATATAAATGGTGTCTCATTGCCCAACACAGTAGTAGGTAACCTATTCAAAAGAAAGACAGCAGTGTGAAAAGCCTCTACCCACATACATAACGGCATATGGCTATGGTACATCATAGTTAAACCTAGTTCACGTATTACTCGATGTCGCCGTTCAACGGCACCTGTTTGTTCAGGAGTATATGGACATGAAATGTGATGTTTTATGCCATGTGCAAGAAAATGAGAAGACAAAGCATTATTAACAAACTCACCTCCTCCATCGGAATGAAAAACTTTAATTCGCTTCCTAAATTGTCGAAATATAAATTGTTCAAATGCTAAATAAGTAACAAAGAAATCAGATTTCTTCTTTAAAGGAACTATCCAAGAATATTTTGAAAAGTCATCAACAAAATATGCATAAAACTTAAACTTAGAAAAAGAAATTACAGGGGCTGGTCCCCATAGATCACAATGAATCTTATCCAAACTAGATGAACTAGTATGTTCTGAAGAATTAAAAGGAAACTTACTCAATTTACCTAACTGGCAACTATCACACAAAAACTTAGATTGCAATGAACCTTTTACATCAACTAGATTTTTATTAAATAAAACTGAAACTGCAGAAGCTTGTGGGTGTCCTAATCGTTGATGCCAAATCTCAGCGGTACCAGTCCTAAACCGATTCGAGAAATAAGCTGTAGGTACTCCAGACAACGTATACAAATTACGCCTCCTTGGTCCTGTTAAGAGCACCTGTCCCGTTTCCCGATCCTTTACATTAACAGACACGTTAGAGAATTCACAGTTTACAGGATATTCATCAGTCAGTTGGCTAATGGATAACAAGTTCTGTTTTAAATCAGGAACAGATAACACATTAGAGATAGGCAAATTATATTTTTGGTTTAAACAGGCTGTACCTACACCATCAATTGGCAGGAAGGTACCATCCCCTATCGTAATCGAATCAGGTCCATCATACTTATCAATATTTTTTAGAAGAAGTTTGTTACCTGTCATGTGATCAGACGTGCCCGAATCAGCTACCCAGTCTGTTTCCACGACTCCATTGTTAAGCGTGAGAGCTGCAAGGGCTTGTGGAGGATCTTCACATTGTGCTTTAGATATCCACCAGCAGATTTTGGCTATATGCCCCTTTTTGCCACAGTATTGGCAAATTTCATCCTTATAAAGTTCCCGTTCAGCGGGAGTCATTCTTCGCTGACCAGGTGGTGGAGGGCGACGTTGAGAGGAGTATGATCCTCTGTTCTGACCCTGTCCTCGAGTTTGTTGGGCCTGAAACCCCCGTCCATGAGAATCGAAATTGTTGCGTCGATTCGAACTGGAATTGGCTTGTTTCTGTTGATTACCATAAAAGGCAACATGCGCGATCTGGTCAAGCGCAGAATCCGACTGATTGGAGAACCAACTTTGCCTCTGATCCAGATTTTTTAATTGGGAAACCAGCTCGTTGTAACTTGGCCGTGGTGGTTTGAGCATGGTGGTGGTGAAGGTCTCATATTGCGGACCTAAACTTGTGAGAAGACAGAAGATCTTTTCATCGTCTGGAACTTTCTTCCCGATTGCAGCCAGATTATCACAAATCTCCTTAAACAAGCGTAAGTGCTCTGTGATTGTTTTATTTTCATCTTTTCGAAAATAAGTTAGCTGTTGGCGTAGGGTAAATACCCTTTCTTGTGAATCTTGTGCATAGGCCTCTTTTAATGCACTCCAAACAGCACACACAGTTTCTAGCCCAATGACAAGTCCCAGAGATTCTTCGCTAAGGGTTCCGTAGATCCACCCTCGAAGCAATCGGTCGGACTTTTGCCATGTCTTAAATTCATTTGACTGCTGTGGTTGATAATTTTCTGGAATTGGTGTTGGAGGAGGAGTGAATTTCTGATCTGCTGGAAATTCTGCCACTAAATGATCGGATAATTCTTGACTCTCAGCTAAACTCAACACCTGTTCTCTCCAAAGTTGGTAATTGGTTTGTTTCAGCTTTAGTGTAACGAAATTCGCTACATTCAAGGTAGAAGAAGCCATGGTGAGTGGACAGAAAGAAAAGAAAAAAAGAGCGATACTTTTGCTCTTTCTGGCTCTGATACCAAAAGGAAATTATAAAGAAATGTATTTTATTATAATTGAATGTAGCTCAGTATATCAATGAGCTAAATTACACAACTTTAAATAAGTAGAAAAACAACCATAGTAGCAAATAAACAGGAGAAAATAACTGAACTAACTTAGGCAATCAAACTCATCACTCGCAGAATCATAACCACTTAGACACATTCAAAGTAAAACATATTTACAAAAATACACCTTATCACTCCAATGCTCTAGCACACGGCAATCACCTTATTACTCCAGAGGGATGAACACATCCTTATAACTCCTTAAGCTATTACCACCCAGTCGCCAGTCCCGTAGCCAGAGTCTCTTTTCTCCATCCTTCACATCTCTCTCTCATGGCCATCGCTCGTGGCTCGCGTCTCTCTCTCATGGCTGTCGCTCGCGCGACTCGAATCTCTCCCCTGATGGCCGTCGCTCGCATCTCTCCCTTACAATGGTGGTAAATTATAATTATGGTATGTTTTAAACTTAATTTTCTTTATATTTTTGAAACTATCTAATACTAGTTTTGGGTGTCCAGATTCTGGACACATGGTGTAGCACGCTGATTCTGGACTCCATAAAGACTCTTTCTTTGCCAAATTTAGCTTGTAAGTTTCATGAACTGCCCTGATTTATTATGGCTGATCATTTCAGTGTATATATAAATTGCAATTCTTAGCTAAGCATATTGGGAATTAGAAAATAGTGAAAGGTGCTCCTTGCCAATTTATGATGAATACTAAGATATGCATTAGTTTTGTCATTGTAGGCTAAGGGATTTGTTGATTAATTTGGATTTTATGATTAATTGATTAGATTTTATGATTAATTAAATATATTAGGTTCAAATTAATTCTTATTAGGCTTAAATTATAGTATAATTCAATGAAATTAGAGAAAAGATCAAAAACTGATTTTGAACCGAACCGAACTGAACCAATTCGGTTCAGTTCGATTCAATTTTCTATCTTATTTGGTTCAGTTCGGTCTACAATTTAAAAAAATTCAGTTAAATCAATTTTGGCTGGTTCGATTCGGTATCTAACCGAACCAACCGATGCACACCCGTATTTGTATATTAACATTAAATATTAATATAAAATATTTAATATTGTATTATAAAATAAAGAATATTAAAAAATAAGAGTTATTATAAAAAATATTCAACTACATGTGTAATGGCAGGAGAGAATTTTGTAAAAAATTATTTTTTAAATTTATAACGGGTAGTATTTAATTTTGATATAATAAAATTAATTTATTAAAAATAATAAAAATATTATCATACTATAATATATTAGGGATCATCAATGAAAAATGACTGCATTTATAATCGATGCATATTTATTATCATAAAAATGTATAAATTTTATTATTAAATTAATATAATATAAATAATAATATAAATTAATATAATATAAATATATTATTATAATATAATAATAATTAAAAAATTATAATTTTATTTTATTTTTTAAAAAAGCAAAGCCAGCAAACTTTCACATAATCACTATATTTAATTATTTTTATGTTTATATTTTAAAATCTGCTGTGCAGTTCTTTTTGTTATTAACTCTTAGAGGTGTCTCTAAATAATCTCAAACTAATGTGATAAATATTTATAACATAATATTTATAATTAATAATATTTTATTATATTTTATATCTTAATTTTACAGCACTAAAATTAAATAGTATTTGCTATGTGTTCAACGATAAACACTTAAATATTTTTTTAATACTTATTTATATAATATAAATAAAATTTTATAAAAAATCAGTAAACTTTATGACATATAGGATTAAATTATAGTGTTTCTACACTAATATGTTAAAAATAATAAAATATATTATAAAAAATAATTAAAAATATTTATTATTATATTATAAATAATTAATAAATATACATTTTTAAAATAATAATGGTGGAGAGAGAATGAAATATAAAATGTATATTAAATACATTATAATGTAATAATAATTAAAAAATAAAAAAAAATTTAAAATTAATTTTTAAAATTTTATAACATGTTGCAGCAGGCTTTAAATTTCTAAAGTGTGCCGGACAAGCTTGAACTCGGCAGGCTGTTTATATATTAAAAAAAAAAAAAGAGGTGTTTATTTGACAGGTGTCTAGTTTGGTGTGTGTACGATAGGTGTGAGGATAGGTGGGAGGCGTAGAGTTTGACTATTATGTAGGCGGTCAAATCTTTTTTGACAAATAAATTTAAACAAATCTACAATGTCAAATATATTTTTTTTAACTCTAAAAAGATAAAAATGCCGACACATAAGCTCGAGAGCTTATGTTAACACATTTTTAGATAGAGTTATGACCATCCATCAGTTTAACTCTTTTTATGGGTTTGATAGCATCAACTTTCCTTAAATTCTTAAGAACCAAAATGTCTACAGTGATTAGATGTTTTAGAGACTTGTGACGCTCTATAGTTATGAGAAGTGGGGAAATGTGATTGCATGGTGACCTCTTGGTTACTAAACTCAATTGATAAAGAAATAGTGGGGGAAGTTTTGTATATTACTTAAGCTCGAGAACTATAGGAGGAATTGCTTAAGAGATATGGAGAGAGAATTAAGCGAGAGATTTCTTCAATATCACAACAAAGGAATGTTAATTGTTGGACATTATACAAAACTGAAGTAGCTATAGGACAACACAATAATATCGAAGTCATTCCTTTCTGTATGTGTGGATCTCTAAAGGTAGAAACAAAAATTTATAATAGTGACAAGCTAATATAGTTTCTTATTGGACTTAATCATACATATGAATATGTATAAAGTCATATCCTCTTGCTAGATCCCTTACCAATATTTAATAAAACTTACTCTATAATTTTAAGAGGTGAGTAATATAAAGAAGCCTAGTCGAATATTTTCGAGAATATGGAGTTAGTTTAGATTGGCACATAAGAATTAATTATTTCAAACTCATAGGATATTCTAAATGGTATATTTAACTCGTATGTTTAGTAGAATAAAGAGAATCCAAGCAGCATTGCAAATGCTGAATCTCTTGTCTAAAACCAAAATATACCTAGCTCCATTAAGACAAGCTTAAACTTACCAAATGTATGGTCCATCATAGTATTGTTTCGAGATTCTAAGTAAAGGATAAGAAGCTGATGATCCAAATCCAAAAGCTTCTCATGCATAATTGACACTTTGTGTAAGCCTACCACCAATTTATGTTCTTAATTACAGACTTTTTACAAAATAAAGTTAAAAAATATATATATTTTTCAAATTCTAGTCCGCGAAAAAAAAAATTCCAAACTAAGGTGAATCGGCATTCTACTACGCTTATATTCTTTACCGCGCTTTTTAAAGCACGGTAAAGGAAGAATAATTTTTTTTAATTAAAAAAATTCTACCGCACTTTTGAAGTGTAATAAAATTTTCTATCAGTATAGCATTCTGCACCTAACCAAATGGTATCAATGTATTACCGCACTTTACAAGTCCTAATACTAGGAGTTTTTTTTTATTATTATTAAATATTTATTATATTAATTTATTTTATTTAATTTTATTTTAAATATATATAAATATAATAATAAAAATTATATTAATATTAATTATTTTAATGTAATTAAAATTAAACATTATATTTATCATATATATATATATATAAATTTATTTTAATAATTAATAAATATAATATCATAGTTTTATTTATTTAAAAAATAACATTATATATTTTATATTTATTTGTATAACTTATTATTTTTATTAGAATCATATTTATAAATAAATAAAAAAATATTTATGAATTATAAAAATTATAAAAAATTATATGTAAATAATTAGAAATTGTGGAATGTAATAAAAATAAAATAATATAATTATAAATGATAAAGTAAAAAAATAATGCTAATAATGTTGCAAATGTCCTCCTGTGCTATATGGACATGGACGTCCCCTTCTTTTATGTGGACGTCGAGTTCTATATGGCCAGCGGTCATTGCTTGTACCCTTACCTTCAGCAGCAGTAAGATTAATATTTGTGGAAGTCAAGGGAATATTAAGATCAGGAGCCACCGACCTCAGATCTTGTATTATAGTGTAATGCGATGGTAAGAAAATATCATCAGATGCAAAAGTGAAGTGCTGCTGCCCCCGATGTGTACGGTATAAAATTGCCAGAGAATGGTTGTGCTCCTAAGCTAGATGAAGGAATATCCACAGAATATTTAACTGAAAATGCATTAACAAAGCTGGCATGTCGTGCAAAAATATCAAAAGTTCTACTTATCGGGGTCTGCATCTGAAATGGATTATCTTGAATATCAACCTGCTGGAAGAACCACTGCGTCGGGGTTATATGAGGTGGTGGCATATAACTACCATGTGTCTATGTAGTATATTGTGATCCACTGTTTTATGGAACACTAGGTCTTGCTGATAGCTGCCCAACCTCACAAAATGATCTATGAGTATGAAATGGGTGCCAGAATTATGACATTTGCCGGGATAGTGGTATGTGCATCAATATCAGCTTCTTGGCGTAAGCTACGTCTACACCTAGGTTTCCTAGGCAGGTCAACAGGCTCATCAGGGTTATCTGGCATAGCTTGCGCCCAAGGTGCTGGCTGTGATGGGGTACCTCTGTTATTCGTCTCTTCCTCCATGGCATAGAACATGGTTGTTGTTTGTCTTTCAATAAGATCTATGCTCGAATTAGAAAACTGTCGATTTATCAAATGTATATTCTCGATACCATCATTTTGTTGGAATTACAATAATTAAACATTGATATTTTAAATAAAAATAAACATATGAAAATTTATTAAATAATGAAATATTACCACTGTGCCAATAGCTGCACCATGATGTGATATCCATCGACGATAAACTCTTTTATACCATTCCAAGTACTCTGAATGATAATATAGTGGTCCATCTAATGGTGCTGCTTCAACCAATCTCTGCCATTTATCTTCCCATATGGTAATCCAACGCGCATGATTTGTAATCCAATTACTATCAGATGATAATAGAGATGTATGGTGAAGATCAGTTGGCTAGCGTGGTGGATTTAGTATTGGTTGTTGCATGCTGAATTGGCGCAATACCTTATCTGGTTGATGCCATTCTACCACGTGGAAGCAGATCAAGGGAACCACTATTCTCCAAATGTCACGTCCTTGCATACAATATAATGGTAATGATGCAAGTTCATCGGAATATGGCTCCCATACCATCTGAGAAAAAAATATTTTTATTACAAATTTTTAAGAAATATCATAGTAATTAAAATACATTCCATAATTTATATAATACTTTGGGGTCTCCCATTTTATCAAATTTATAGCGTATCTCTGTCAAGGGATGTGTAACGACTTGAGTGATACGTCGTACATTACTCCACCTGAAATAATTATAAAAAAACTTAAGAATTTAATATAAATGCGTAATATACAAATCACAATAATATCATAATAAGCATAAAATACTAACCGACTTTCCAGTGGAGCATCATTAAGTGGATCTCGTATATTTATAGATGGTGATATTGAAGTCAATCGATCCCATGTCCCGGAGGATGTGTAGAGCTCCACCTAATTGAGACACTCTCGGATCAGTGGCCCGACAAAGTTCTCTATATAACCAAGCAAGAAAAGCTGAACCCCAACTATACATGCCTGCTTTATGTAAATTAGCAATAAGAGGTAGAAACATTAGGTTAATACTACTAGGATTCCTATCAGTGAATAGGAAACTCCCAATGATTCACAAAATATAAGCACGAACATATCTCTGGACCACTACTTCATCAGCATCATCTAGTAGCTCATTAAAATTTTCGACTAACCAACTTAATGGCAAAGAGCTACCACACATTGTATTAACAAGAGGTACAAGTCCTAAAGTGTCTTGACAATACATCATCCAATTTATAACAGAGTTACCTACAACAGTATCTCCATCAATAGGTAGGCCTGAAATAACTCCGATGTCTTGGAGAGTAACTGTACACTCTTCCATTGGCATCATAAATGTATGCATTTTTGAATGTTATCTCTCAACCAATGATGCAATTAAATGATGATCCAACGAAAAGAAGTCTAATCTGATAGCACCATAAAATGTAGAAATTTTGAGATATGACTCAATATGGGAGTAGAAGTCCTGCTTCAAAATACTCACAGATTGCTTATAATATAGTGGCTCATTTGCAATTTTCTCATTCTAAACTAATTGTGATCTATGAGACTACTGTTGTGTCAATAAAAACTGATCATGAGGGCTCGGACTCGTGTAATCACGGTAATTTTGTCTGCCTATCATATCTGTAAAATAAAATGTGAACAAATAGGTCATAAATTGATAATAATTATCATTAATAAAGTAAGTATTGTATAGCAAATTGTAATGATAACAATTAACAATTAACCTTTGGCAATATGAGTAACATGCAATGTTAGCAGATACTTCAATATGCGATAGTTGTATAATATCATGTAAGTAATTTGTGCATTTATGGGTTACATTTAGAAAAGTAGATACTTCAACATGCGATAGTTGTATAATATCATGTAAGTAATTTGTGCATTTATGGGTTACATTTAGAAAAGTAGTATGTAGTAGAAAATTCACATGCAATGCCGAAGTATATATCATATTTTTGTATTATGTTTCAAAACTAATCACTTGCAAGGTCATAGTACATGTTATAAATTTGTAGTATATATCAGAAAAATCACATGCAAGGTAATAGTACATATCATAATTTTGTAGTATGTATCAGAGAAATCACATGTAAGATAATAGTACATGTCATAATTTTGTACTATGTATCAAATAGTCACATACAAAGTAATAGTAAATGTAATAATTTTGTATTATATGTCAGAACAGGTCACATGCATGGTCGTAATATAATGTCATTATTGTAATAGTGCAGTAGATGTCACATGTAATGCTTGTGATCCATATTGTATATAAATAAAGAGCATTCAACATCATTGTGTGATCATAGAAGAATGGTTGGAAGTTCATCATTCAATAGAGAGGGTCGAGTGTGGTTGCTTCCAACTTTCAATGACGACTATAAGAATGAGAAGCATAATGATCATAGAGAATATTATGCTGGTTTGAGAAGAGAGTGGAGTTTTAGGATTGATGAATTAAATAAACTTGTTGCTGATTTGCAGTCATTGGGTGCGCCTATTATAAAATGTTATTCTTTTAACATGGTAAGAAATAATATAAGGGCAGATGAAGAAAGTTTACATATAATTCAAAAAGAAAATAATAGATTGTTGTTTCATCGTTACATGTTTTACATGTATAAATTGGCAAAAGACAAGCAGCTACGGTGGATCATGAGCTCATAGACGCTGAGGTAAGAAATATAATGAATCATGCAAATTATACATCTGATGAAAAAATATCTGATGAAGAGTAACTGTGATCCTATGTTATCTACATTTACAATTTAATATATGTGGTGGTAAATAATTGCATTGTTATTATAACGACCCGAAAATCGGACCGCTACTGGCGCTAGGATCCAGATCGGCTTAAGGCCGCCGGGACCCGTAGCAAGCTTGACATGTAACCTGTAAACCTGTTTAATCCCATACATGATCAACAATCATACATAAAAATTAAAACTTTTCTTTCATACATTTTCTCATGCACCAAACTCAACATGTACATGCACTAAACATAAATATAACCATAACCTTGACCCCTCTGTGGGATCTCATCAATGCCCCCAATGGGTGGCATAACATGTGTTGAGTTGGTTTACATCTACATCATAAAACATCTAAGATCATGTATTAAAAGAGATAACAACATCCATAGGATCAAGCACAACTTCTAATCTTCAATATCATTATACATAACATGACTATTCAAACTTTACATCATCTTACAATTTATCATGTCCACTTTCTATCTATTACAAACACATGACTTTACTCTTCTTGACTTCTCTGTCTAGCCCGTACCTGCAATCCTGGGGGATTAGGGAAAAGGGGTGAGCTACTAGAGCCCAGTGAGCAGAATAATGAAAAACAATATCGGAGTCTAGCCGGGTATTACATTCTCCCCCCTTTAAGAACATTCGTCCCCGAATGTTCCTCAACTAGCATATAGCATGACATACACATATCATTCATACAAAGCACATAAAACTCACAAAGAACTAACCTTAGAAAAGATAAGGGTATTGCTGGAGCATGGACTCCCGTGTCTCCCAAGTGCATTCTTCCATATTGTGGTGGTTCCAAAGGACTTTCACCATCGGGATTTCCTTGTTTCTCAGCTTCCTAATCTGGGTGTCTATGATCCGCACTGGCTGCTCAATATAAGTGAGATCTTCTTGGATCTCCACATCAGGCTCACTAAGAACCTTGCCCGGATCTGACACAAACTTCCTCAACATTGAAACTGTAATACCCGGCTAGACTCCGGTATCGGAATTCCTACCGTCCGGTGGAATCTCGGATGTCGAAAGCCTCTAGTAGGGTAGAACCATGTTTTCATGAAATGTTTTAATGTTTTTGATGATTTTAAGTGAAAAGGAAATGAGTTTTTGAATAAAAAAAACCTTGGAGGAAAGCTCAGGTTCGGCCGCCGAAACTCAAAGTTCGGCCGCCGAAACTCAAAGTTCGGCCGTCGAACATGCATGCATTTCGGGTGAGCCTTAGGCCCCCGAAGGCATAAGTGAGGGAAGCCCAGGTTCGGCCGCCGAACCTCAAGTTCGGCCGCCGAACATGGCATGCATGCGGATGCACGTTCGGCCCCCGAACGTGGCCTGGCCAGCCACTATAAAAGGGTCCCTTAGCCGAAAACGGGCGAGCTTTTCTCCCATTTTCGGCCAAGGTGAGTTCTCCGCCGTTCCTCACCAATATTGAGTCTTTTCCTTCAAATATTTCAAGATTTTTACAAGTTTTTGCTTTGTTTTGAAGATTTTCGAGTTTAAAGCAAGTTTTGGAGCTTTGAGGTTCAAGAACTCAAAAATCTCCCACCTCCGAGTTTAGGACGTCTCTCTCTCGATCTTCAAGAGGTAAGAGCCGATCTTAAGCTCATTTTATGTTTAAAGTAAGTTTTATGCAAGATCTATGGGGTAGAATGCATGTTTAGCTCATAGTTAGATTTTTGAGTTAATGTTATGTTTTGAACAATGTATGTTGGATTTGTGTTGTTGTTGTGTGTTATAGTTGGGGTTTTAGGTAGTTTGAAACCCCTAGGAGCCAATGTATGTATATTTGCATGATTTGGTGAGTTATATGCATGTTGGAATGGAAGGGAGAAGATTTTGTGCAAAGGAAGCCAAGTTTCTGCCCTTTGGCAGAAACCAGGTTCGGCAGCCGAAGGTGTAATACCCGGCTAGAATCCGGCATCGGGATTCCTGCCTTCCGGCGGAATCTAGGGTGTTGGATCTCTCTAGAAGGGGTAAAATGTGTTTTCTAAAATGTTTTTCACATGATTTCATGGTTTTAAATGAAAATGAATTGAGTTTGAAAAGGAAAAGACCAAGGAGGCGTTTGCCAGGTTCGGCCGCCGAAAGTGAAGTTCGGCCGCCGAACATGGGAAGGCTTCGGGAGCGCCTTTGGCCTCCGAAAGTCTTGTTTAAACGAGCCAAGGTTCGGCCGCCGAAAGTCAAGTTCGGCCGCCGAACATGCATGAGTTTAGGGGGCACGTTAGGCTGCCGAAGGTCTTCGACCAGGCCACCTATAAAGGGCCCTCAGATCGGAAATGGGTGAGTTTTCTCCCCATCCTCGAGCTCAGGTGAGTTTATGCCTTCCTTTGGTCGTTTTCGTGTTTTCTCTACCCATCTCTCAAGTTTTTCATGATTTTTACCCTTGTGTTTGAAGATTTAAAGCTTAAAAGGAGTTTTGGGAGCTTGGAGCTTTTGGAGCTTGGATTCTCCACTCCTCCGAGTTAGGGGTCACACAACCCTCGATCTTCAAGAGGTAAGAGTAGATCCTTGCTTCCCTAGTGTTTTCATGAAGTTTTAAGTAAGTTCTATGAAGTTTTTGATGGTTGAGTATGGGTAGATATATATGTTTAGGTTTATGTGGGTTTTATACCCAATGTATGTTATGTGATGTTTGTGTTGAGGAGTTTATGTTAGTTTATGCTCCTTCATGCTTGTGGGAGTGAGTATGCATGATTGGGAGAGAGTATGTAAGGATTTGGGGTGTTTTGAGTTTGGTTTTTGGCTTGGCAGAATCGGACCTGTCATCCAGAGGGGACCAGGTTCGGCCGCCGAAAGGAGTTTCGGCCGCCGAACCTGCATGGGAGGCAGTCTTTAGGCTGCCGAATGTGCCCCCGAAGGAGGGACTTTCGTTTCTGTCCTAGGGTTTCGGCCGCCGAACCTGCCGCCGAACCTACCCGAGTTTCGTCTCTGGAAGGGACTTTCGGCCGCCGAAGGTGCCGCCGAAAGTGCCCTGTCCAGCCGTTTCTTGGGTGTTTTCCATGCATGTTTAAGTGATGTTTAGAGGGGTTTTAGGGGGTATGTTTATGAGTTGTTTAGAGTGTGTTGGCACCTCATTCGAGTCCACCTGTGTAGGATCGGACCCGAGAGACCGAGGAGGCCATCAGGGTTAGCAGTTGCAGAGTCAGTCAGCGTCTGCCAGGAGGTGAGTAGAACTAAACTTAATCTTTTATGCACAAAATCTAATGCCTAAACCATGTTCATGCATCATGATTAGTAGGTTGATTGCACTAGTTTCACGAATATGACGCATTGCATTATTTGATGTTCATGGAGGAAGGGTGGACCGAGGCGATTTCAATAGCCCATATCTGTCACGAGTCTTGTCTTAGTCCTTTGAGAGCCGGACAAGTACATGTAGGAAAGTCCATGTGAGCTCTCTGTGGACCAGACACCATGTCATGTATGTTACAGGCCTTTGTGAGCTCCTATGGGGGAGCCGGGCACCGACAGAGGGATTTTTGATGTCATGTCCATCCTCTGAGAGGAAAGATGCATGCAAAAAGTCAGACTCTCAGAAACCAGGGTCCGTGGGGAATACATATTGCATAAGCCCCCAAGACGGACAAGATTATGTGATTTCTCTGTGTTATGACGCATTTCATGAAAGCATGTAATTAATGAACTGTTTTCTCTGTTTCTACTCACTGGGCTTTTTAGCTCACCCCTCTCCCCTAACCCCAGTGCTGCAGGTTTAAGTCAGAGCTCAGAAGTCAGCAGGGTAAAGATTAAGAGACGTGTGTTTTATGTAATAGTGTATGTTTATGTATCAGTTGAGTAGTTTTAGAAGTGGACATGTAATATAAGTTGAGATAATGTATGTAACTGATTGGAGAGTTAATGTTTATGGATTAGAGTGTGCTTGGCCCTATAGATTGGTTAATCCCTGTTAATGCATGGTTATGTTTATATTATATGTTGAGTTGAGAACCAAACTTGAGGCATGTAGTGTTACCCCATTGGAGTATATGATGAGGGCTCCAGTGGAGGTTTTTATGATTTTATGATGTATGTTTCATGTCAGGATACATGCACAGGTCAGGTTTGGGTTCAACAGATGTTCAGTTTTCATGTTTTTATGGTTAAGTTTTAATCATGTATGGGATTTGACCAGGTAATAGTATGTATGTTTGGCTTGCTACGGGTCCCGGCGGCCTTAAGCCGATCTGGATCCTAGCGCCGGTGGCGGTCCGGTTTCCGGGTCGTTACAGAATGGTATCAGAGCTTTAGGCCTCGAGAGTACGATGTGTTGCACATCGGAAAGAGGTTGGCTTAGAGGTCATAGTAGGGCAAGCACATTAAGAAAGATTAAGAGTAAGAGCATGTCCACTAGGATAGGATGTCGAGTCCTGTCTTGCTATGATGATGTGATATGCCATGATTTCATGCATGTGCATAAATGCTATGATGTATGACATGTTATGTATGCTATGTATGTATGATGTAGGTTCATGTGTTTCCACATGGACCGTATGATGCTGATGTTGTTTGCATGCTTGTGTGTTGTTCTTCAGAGGAGCCAGAATGCGAGGTGCTCGTCGATCTGTGGAATCGACTGGAGTTCCATCTGAGAGGGAAGGTTTGGACACCTTTCCCCCTACTCTGCCAAGAGCGCAGTCGTGGGGCGTCAGCAGATGGGGAACATCAAGGGACCCTGGAAGGTCTTTTGATGCAAGCAGAGAAGGAATGGCTCCAAGAAGGATGTCAGCTAGTATGAGGGAAGTAGAGATGGATGTGCAGAGAAGGGATGTCAGTTTGGGAATCAGAGTGCCAGAGGAAGGCATGGGAGATTCTCAGGAGGATGCTCAGACTCAGGATTCCAGGATTTCAGGTTCAGGAGGGATTGATCCCTCCACCCTGAGTACAGCCGCCACTAGAAGAGTGAAGTGGGGCAGAACCCTTAGGGGTAAGAAGAAGAAGTTTTGGCAGAATCTGAAGGCTAGTTTGGGTTTTGGTGGCTCAAGCTCTGGCTCAGGCAGTTCAAGATGCTTGAGGTGCGGAAGGCCGCACAAGGGAGTCTGCCGTTATGGGACTACAGCTTGTTTCAGGTGCGGACAGGAGGGGCACATAGCACGTGAGTGTCCCACTGCGCCCAGGTTGGCTCCGTCCCAGCCAGCAGCTCCAGGTAGAACAGCTCAGCCAGCAGCTTCAGCCATGTTTCAGGTTAGTGGTCGAGGCAGAGGAAGAGGGTCAGCTCCTCATTCCTCAGGTTTCCGTGGAGAAGGTCCGTCAGCTTCAGCTCGGATCTTCACCCAAGCTCAGCAAGAGGCAGACACATCGAACATGGTGGTGCCAGGTACGCTCACTGTTGAATGTTCTGATGTGTATGTTTTGTGAACCCTAGTGTTTTTCTCTTTCTTTAGTTACTCTAGGAGCCGTCGAGAGGTTGAGTTGATAGCTTCTGGGCTAGAGTGTTCTCTTTGGTCAGTAGACTCTCGTGTGATCCATCTGTGGCAGAGTCAGTCTGCCGGTCCAGTTCTATGACAGTTGAGGGTAGATGCCTTCCACCCGACATTGAGGTCCTAGACTTGACTGTCTGGACGTCAGTTTAAGGTTGGACTGGGTTTTCTACTCGTGATGCTATCTTGGTCTGCAAAGACAAGGTAGTCAGGTTCAGAGGACAGGATGGGTCAAAGATTTTTCTTCTGAGGGGACACAGTAGGGATGCCTAGAGGTTTGATGTCAGCCTGTAAGGTTCGTAGGGTACGTAGGAGGAATAGTCAGAGGGTTCTAGCTCTTGTTTGAGAGTTTAGCAGTCAGGTCGGGGAACCAGCCTCAGTGCCAGTCATTAGAGAGAGAATTCGTGGATGTATTCCCAGGCGAGTTGTCAGGATTACCATCTGTCAGGGAGTTAGAGTTTGGTTTAGGAGTGGTGTCTGGACGCAGAACCATTTCTACCCTTCCCTAGAGGATGGCGCCTGCATAGAGAGAGGTAGCAGTAGAGTAGAGGCGAGACTTGGTAGACAAGGAGTTTTGTCCGACCTAGTACCTCACTCTGGATTGTTCCAGTATGGTTGTGGGAAACGAAGGATGAATCCTTGAGACTTTGTAACGACTGTAAGCGGTTAAACAAGGTCACTACCAAGGGCAGGTATTCCCATGCAAGATGGATGATCTATTGGGACAGCTAGTAGGAGCTGTTTGTTTTTCCAAGATAGATCTGAAATTCGGGTACTACCTGTGAGAGTTAGAGTTAGTTTTGGGTTAGTAGTGAGAAGAAGCCAGTTAGTAAAGAAGAGAAGAGAAGAGAAAGGATCAGAGTAGCGCAGCAGAAGCTTGTGGAGTTCAGGAGAAGGTGAGGTATTGCTATAATATGTTTGAAAGGTCGGGAGTTCTTACTCCAGCAGTGCCTGTGTCTCTCTTTTAGAAGAGAGGTTTTTAGGTTTTGCTTGCTTGATTGCTTGCTTGTTTATGTATGATTGATGCTATGTTTCAGATGCCTGTTTGTTTGTTTTAACATTCGGGGACGAATGTTTTTGTAAGGGGGGTAGAATGTAATACCCGGCTAGAATCCGGCATCGGGATTCCTGCCTTCCGGCGGAATCTAGGGTGTTGGATCTCTCTAGAAGGGGTAAAATGTGTTTTCTAAAATGTTTTTCACATGATTTCATGGTTTTAAATGAAAATGAATTGAGTTTGAAAAGGAAAAGACCAAGGAGGCGTTTGCCAGGTTCGGCCGCCGAAAGTGAAGTTCGGCCGCCGAACATGGGAAGGCTTCGGGAGCGCCTTTGGCCTCCGAAAGTCTTGTTTAAACGAGCCAAGGTTCGGCCGCCGAAAGTCAAGTTCGGCCGCCGAACATGCATGAGTTTAGGGGGCACGTTAGGCTGCCGAAGGTCTTCGACCAGGCCACCTATAAAGGGCCCTCAGATCGGAAATGGGTGAGTTTTCTCCCCATCCTCGAGCTCAGGTGAGTTTATGCCTTCCTTTGGTCGTTTTCGTGTTTTCTCTACCCATCTCTCAAGTTTTTCATGATTTTTACCCTTGTGTTTGAAGATTTAAAGCTTAAAAGGAGTTTTGGGAGCTTGGAGCTTTTGGAGCTTGGATTCTCCACTCCTCCGAGTTAGGGGTCACACAACCCTCGATCTTCAAGAGGTAAGAGTAGATCCTTGCTTCCCTAGTGTTTTCATGAAGTTTTAAGTAAGTTCTATGAAGTTTTGATGGTTGAGTATGGGTAGATATGTATGTTTAGGTTTATGTGGGTTTTATACCCAATGTATGTTATGTGATGTTTGTGTTGAGGAGTTTATGTTAGTTTATGCTCCTTCATGCTTGTGGGAGTGAGTATGCATGATTGGGAGAGAGTATGTAAGGATTTGGGGTGTTTTGAGTTTGGTTTTTGGCTTGGCAGAATCGGACCTGTCATCCAGAGGGGACCAGGTTCGGCCGCCGAAAGGAGTTTCGGCCGCCGAACCTGCATGGGAGGCAGTCTTTAGGCTGCCGAATGTGCCCCCGAAGGAGGGACTTTCGTTTCTGTCCTAGGGTTTCGGCCGCCGAACCTGCCGCCGAACCTACCCGAGTTTCGTCTCTGGAAGGGACTTTCGGCCGCCGAAGGTGCCGCCGAAAGTGCCCTGTCCAGCCGTTTCTTGGGTGTTTTCCATGCATGTTTAAGTGATGTTTAGAGGGGTTTTAGGGGGTATGTTTATGAGTTGTTTAGAGTGTGTTGGCACCTCATTCGAGTCCACCTGTGTAGGATCGGACCCGAGAGACCGAGGAGGCCATCAGGGTTAGCAGTTGCAGAGTCAGTCAGCGTCTGCCAGGAGGTGAGTAGAACTAAACTTAATCTTTTATGCACAAAATCTAATGCCTAAACCATGTTCATGCATCATGATTAGTAGGTTGATTGCACTAGTTTCACGAATATGACGCATTGCATTATTTGATGTTCATGGAGGAAGGGTGGACCGAGGCGATTTCAATAGCCCATATCTGTCACGAGTCTTGTCTTAGTCCTTTGAGAGCCGGACAAGTACATGTAGGAAAGTCCATGTGAGCTCTCTGTGGACCAGACACCATGTCATGTATGTTACAGGCCTTTGTGAGCTCCTATGGGGGAGCCGGGCACCGACAGAGGGATTTTTGATGTCATGTCCATCCTCTGAGAGGAAAGATGCATGCAAAAAGTCAGACTCTCAGAAACCAGGGTCCGTGGGGAATACATATTGCATAAGCCCCCAAGACGGACAAGATTATGTGATTTCTCTGTGTTATGACGCATTTCATGAAAGCATGTAATTAATGAACTGTTTTCTCTGTTTCTACTCACTGGGCTTTTTAGCTCACCCCTCTCCCCTAACCCCAGTGCTGCAGGTTTAAGTCAGAGCTCAGAAGTCAGCAGGGTAAAGATTAAGAGACGTGTGTTTTATGTAATAGTGTATGTTTATGTATCAGTTGAGTAGTTTTAGAAGTGGACATGTAATATAAGTTGAGATAATGTATGTAACTGATTGGAGAGTTAATGTTTATGGATTAGAGTGTGCTTGGCCCTATAGATTGGTTAATCCCTGTTAATGCATGGTTATGTTTATATTATATGTTGAGTTGAGAACCAAACTTGAGGCATGTAGTGTTACCCCATTGGAGTATATGATGAGGGCTCCAGTGGAGGTTTTTATGATTTTATGATGTATGTTTCATGTCAGGATACATGCACAGGTCAGGTTTGGGTTCAACAGATGTTCAGTTTTCATGTTTTTATGGTTAAGTTTTAATCATGTATGGGATTTGACCAGGTAATAGTATGTATGTTTGGCTTGCTACGGGTCCCGGCGGCCTTAAGCCGATCTGGATCCTAGCGCCGGTGGCGGTCCGGTTTCCGGGTCGTTACAGAAGGAACTTTCGGCCGCCGAACATGGCTTGGGAGGTAGGCCTTTCGGCTGCCGAAGTTGCCCCGAAAAGAGACTTTCGTCTCTGTCTGGGACTTTCGGCCGCCGAAGGTGCCGCCGAACCTGCCCTGTCCAGCCTTCCTTTGCATGTTTTTGCATGATTGTTTTGAGGTGTTTTAGGGGGTTTTTGAGGGATGTTCTTAGAGTTATGTTCTAGTTGTTTGGTCCCTCATTTGAGTCCACCTGTGTAGGTTCAGACCCGAGGAACCGAGGACCCCAGCAGTGAGTCGGCTGCTTTTGAGTCAGTAGAGCTTCTGCCAGAGGTGAGTAGAATAAACCTTTATGTTTTAAAGCAAATAAATTATAAATCTTTTAGCATGTTCATGCATCATGAATGCCATGTGATGAATTAGGTTGTTTGCATTAGAATTCACGAATATGTTGCATTGCATTTATGATGTTGTTGTGGATTGGTTATTGGATGATCCTTTAGTCCTCATATGTTATGATGATGTTACGGCATGATATGGTATGGAAGTCCAGGTTGTACCCATTCTACGTCCCTGGCACGATGTAAGAGAAAGTCCAGGTTTGTAACGCCCCGGAAATCCGGACCGCTACCGGCGCTAGGATCCAGATCGGCATAAGGCCGCCGGGACCCGTAGCAAGCCTACTATGCATCCTGTACAGCTGGTGTAATCCCAAACATGATCAAACATATCCATAAAACATTTAAAACTTTACCTTTAACCAGTTTGACCTGTGTATGCACTATGACTGAACTCATAGAACCCCTAGGGTCAGCATACCCTAAGTCAAACTCGGTCCATCACATGTAACAACATCAAATAAAACTCATGTAAAAAGGGATTAACCAACTCGGGCCAAGCACAATACTATAACTCTGAACATATAACATAATATCATATTACAACATAACTCGTTTACATCCTTACATAACTTTACATTACATCATGTCCACTACTATTCTATTACATAAACATGACCATGGACGTAACCTGCTGATCTCCTGACTATCTCTGACCCTGCAAACCTGGGGTTAGGGGAGAGGGGTGAGCTAAAAAGCCCAGTGAGCAGAAACCATAAAAGAAAACAGTTCATTTTAACGTATGCTATCATGGAATGCGTCACATCACAAATATATCACCTCAAGGATGAATCTGTCACCAATAGCCCTCTACATATCAATCCCGTACCATAACAAGTCAACAATACTCTATGCCAGGGGCGATACGGCCACGCCTGGACTTCACATACTCTATGCCAGGGGCGATACGGCCACACCTGGACTTCTCATGCTCTATGCCAGGGGCGATACGGCCACACCTGGACTTCTCATCTCATATCATATCGTACATGCCATATCATATCATTCCACATCATGTCATAACATACTGAGGGCTAGAGGATCATCCAGTATCCATCCACATCATTATCATCGTATTATGCAATGCGTCATATTCGTGAATTCTAATGCAAACAACCTATTGCATAACATGGTATTCATGATGCATGAACATGCTTGAACATGCTGAAAACATTTGATTTAAAACATAAGGGTTAGTTCCACTCACCTCTGGCTAGCTCTGGACTAACTCTGAAGCAGCTAACACTGCTAAACACCTCGGTTCCTCGGGTCCGATCCTACACAGGTGGACTCCAGTGAGGTGCCAAACATACTCTAAACAACTCATAAACAACTACCCAAAAACCCCCTAAAACATCACTGAAACATGCATAGAAAACACTCATGAAAAGGCTGGACAGGGCACTTTCGGCGGCACTTTCGGCGGCCGAAGGTCCCTTCCAGAGGCGAAAGTCAGGCAAGTTCGGCGGCACCTTCGGCGGCCGAACCCTCTCTCCAGAGACGAAAGTCAGGCACTTTCGGCGGCCGAACATCACCTTCGGCGGCCGAAAGTCTGCTTTCAAGCCAAAACTCAACTTTCGGGGGTAAGGTTAGGCGGCCAATCCCTGCATCCTAAGGCAGGTTCGGCGGCCGAAACCACCTTCGGCGGCCGAACCTGAGTTCATCCAGAACTCAGTCTTTGTGCAGTTCAAGCCTCCCAAACCTTCCATACACCCCAAAACAAGCACCCAACTTCTCAAACACATGCATACATCCTTAACCATGCACAAGGGAGCTTAAACAAGTTTAAACTCCCAAAAACAACATCTAAAGCATACATAGATAGTTTATGACCCACATAGGCCAAAACCATCAAAACAAACCAAACCTCACATACTCTCTCCCAATCATGCATACTCTCTCCCATATGCTCAAGGGGCTTGAAACTAACTTAAACCCCAACACAAACATCACAAGAACATACATTATCATACATTGGGCATAAAACCCACATAAACCCTAACATGCATATCTACCCATACTCAACCATCAAAACCTCTTAAAACTCACTTAAAACTTCATGAAACGTAAAAGAAAGCATAGATCCACACTTACCTCTTGAAGATCGAGGGTTTGTGCGAGCTTTAACTTGGAGATGGGAGAAAACTACTCCTTGGGTCTCCAAGCTTCCAAAACTTTGATCTAAGCTTGAAAACTCTTCAAAACAACCATGGAACTCATAAAAATATGAAGGAGATGAAGAGAAAACATGAAAATGACCAAAGGAGGACATGAACACACCTGAGCTCGAGAATGGGGAGAAATCTCGCCCATTTTCGGTCTGAGGGGCTTTTATAGGTGGCCAGCCAAACCTCCTTCGGCGGCCTAACGTGCATGCAAAACACCCCCATGTTCGGCGGCCGAACTTGAGGTTCGGCGGCCGAACCTGGTTTGTTCAAACATAGCTTTCGGAGGCCAAAAGCGCTCCCAAAACCAACTCATGTTCGGCGGCCGAACTTCACTTTCGGCGGCCGAACCTGGCAAAAACCTCCTTAGTCTTTTCTTTTCAAAACTCACTTCTTTTTCATTTAAAACCATGAAATTAGTAAAAATAATTTTAGAAATCACATTTTTTTTTTTTTTTTTTTTTACCCCTCTAGAAGACTCTGACATCATCAAAATTCCATATTCCAACGGAGATTCCGCCGGAAGGTAGGGATTCCGATGCCGGAATCTAGCCGGGTATTACATTCTTCCCCCCTTTAAGAACATTCGTCCTCGAATGTTCAAACAACCAAACATGCATCAAGCATACATCAACAAGCAAGCAATAAGCAAGCAAAACCTAAAAACCTCTCTTCCAAAAGAGAGACACGGTCATTGCTGGAGTATAACTCTCGGTCTCCCCGATGAACCTTTCATCTTAAGGTGATTCTAAGGGACTTCCACCATCGGGATTTCCTTGTTTCCACACTTTCTGACTTGTGCGTCTGCAGTCCGTACTAGCTGCTCAACATAGGTGAGATCCTCTACGGTCTCCACCTCTGGTTCCTTTAAGAACCTCACTCGGACCCGACACGAACTCATATATCGTGGAAACATGGAAAAACGAATGGATCTCTTCCATTGAAGTAGGTAAATCTAACTCATGGGATACATTCCCAATCCTTTGCAGGATTCCAAGGGTCCAATGTATTAGAGAGTTAATTTACCTTTTTGCTCGTAACGAATCACCCTCTCTTTAGGAGACACCTCCAGTAACCTCATATTCCTCGAGAACCTCAACATGTTTCCGCTGCACACTCTGACAAAACTCTTCTCTCTTCTGGTACTCTACATGCCTCTCGTGGACAACTTCATGATTCTCCTGCTGACTCACAGCAGTTCTGATTCTTCTCATCTTCTGACTACTGGCCTTCTTCTTACTGTACTAAGGGATGGGGTAAGCTGCCAAGTGGTTTCCGGTTGAGGGCATCTATCGAAATATCTGCCTCAGCCGAATATACCGAACCTTGAAGTCGCGAATACCACGCAGTTTTTACCCATCTCCTATACCTCATGTTCTTCTCCCTTGACTCAAGATGTATTGCAAGCTCTTTTGATCTGTAAAGATCTGACATCATACCCTATACAGGTATTGCCTCCACATCTTGAGTGTAAGTATTACCATTGCTATCTCTAGATCGTGGGTAAGATGATTCAACTCATGCTTCTTCAGCTACCTAGAAGCATAAGCAATCATTCTACCACTCGCATTAACACACAACCTAGTCCAACACGGGACGCATCACAGGACACTGTGAAATCTCCATCACTGGCGGACAGAGCCACCACTGGTGCTGACATCAACATTTCCTTTGGCTTTTCAAAGCCCTCTTCAATCTGAGTAGACCACACACCTTCTGGTTCTTCTTGATCCATCTGGCCATAGGAGCGGCAACTCTAGAGAAGTTCTAGATGAACCTCCATTAGGTAACCTGCCCAACCCAAAAAGCTCTTGATCTTAGTCATTACCATGAGCCTGGGCTAGTCGGCTACAACTTCAACTTTCTCAGGTCTACTTCACTTTCTTTTCCCCGACACACATGACCCAAGAAAGACATGCTCCTCGACCAGAACTCACATTGGAGAACTAGGCATCCAAGCCATGTTCTCTCAGGATCTACAATCCTGATTTCAGATGATGGGCATACTCTTCTGCATTTCTGGAACTCGCCGAGATACCGTCAATGAAGACAATAATGGAGTGATCCAGAAACCGACTAAAACTCTGCCTATGAGGTCCATGAATGATGTAGGGGCGTTCATTAACCCGAACGACATTCCTAGGAACTCATAGTGCCCATATCTGGTTCTAAACACTGCTCTCTGTACATCTTCTTCCTTGATCTTAACTGATGGTACCTGGATTCAGATCTACCTTGGAAAAAGCAACTAGCTCCTGCTAGCTGATTTCAACTAGATCGTCGATCCACGGTAACAACTACCTGATCTGGGTAGTGACTTTGTTCAACGACTTGTAGTCGATACACAATCCTAGGGATCCATCCTTCATCCTTATAACAACACTGGAACACCCCAAGGTGAAGTGCTCAGTCAGATGGGAACCCTTAACTACCAACTCTTACAACTGATCCTTATAACTCTTTAAACTCTGTTGATACCATCCTGTGGGGAGGGATAGAGATTAGTCCAATTCCATGCATTACTTCTATTTTTTTAAACTCTATCTCCCTGACAGGTGGCAGTCCTGGGAAATCGTCTGGGGAAACATCTAAACTCTCTAACAAAGGGCACTGAGGCGGGCTCCCTGACCCGACTGCTATACTCTCTTAACAGAGCTGGGATCCCTGACAACTTTTCCTGAACAACCTACGAGCCTATAGGGTTGATACTGAACCTCTAGGCATCCCTATTCTGTCCCCTCTAAGGACTACCTCTGATCCATCCTTACCTCTGAACCTGACTACTTTGTCTCGGCAGACTAGGTAGTACCACTAGTAGAAGAACCAATCCAACCCTAGAATGACGTCAAACAGTCAAATCTAGAACCGCTAGGTCAGCTGGAAGGCATCTACTCACAACACATGCTCTGACTACACCGGCAGACTGACTCTGCCACAGATGGTTCACACTTGGGTGCACTGACCCCAAGGGGATACTCTAACCCATAAGCTATCAACCCAACCTCACAAGGGCTCACAAGCAAACAAAGAAAAGAGAAACATCAGGGTTCATAAAACAGACACATCAGAATATACCAGAGTGAGATTACCTGATCCCATCGGGTTTGATGTGTTGGCCTCCTGCTGGGTCATGGCGAAGATCCGCGCTGGAGCTGATGGACCTTCCCCACGGGAACTTACTGAAGAAGGGGCTGTCCCCCTGTCTCCGCCTCTACCACTGCCCTGATACATGACTGGAGCTGATGGCTGTGCCATACTGCCTGGAGTTGTCTGATGGGACGGTGCCATAAAAGCTGCTTTAGGACACTCCCGAGCTATATGTCCCTCCTGGCCGCATCTGTAACATGCTGTAGTCCCAAACCGACAGACTCCCTTGTGCGGTCTACCGCACCTCGTACACTCTGCAACCTCTGTGCCTGAGCTCGAGCCACCTCCTAATCCCAGACCAGACTTTATCCGATTCCAGAACTTGTTCTTCTTTGATCTTCTGAGACCTCTGTCTCCCTTCTTACTTTTTGTGACAGCCTCGCTCAGAGGGGAGAGATTAACATCACTTGTCCTCGGGAGTTTGGAACCCGAAGACTGTGCCACATACTGTTTAACTGTCCCTTGGACAATGGCACTAGCCTCCATTCTCCGTGCCATATCCACTATAGCATGGAAGCTCTCCCTTTCTGCTGATTGAACCAACGAGGAATACCTGGAGTGAAGCTTCATAACATATCTCCTAGACTTCTTTAGGTCTGTGTCAAGACCTTGTCCTGCAAACGGCAACAGCTCCAGGAACTTGTCCGTAAACTCCTCTACGCTCATCTCTTCCGTCTGCCTTAGCTGCTCGAACTCAATCATCTTCAATTCTCTGGAACTATCTGGAAAAGCCCATCCTGCAAACTCATTGGCAAACTGCTCCCAGGATAAGCTCTCCAACCTTGGGTCCACATAGTTTTTGAACCATTCCCTTGCCTTCTTGCATTTCAATGTGAACCCTGCCATCTGAATGGCTCTACTGTCACTTGCTCCCAACTCATCTGTTATCATCTTTACCGTTCTGAGGTATTCAAAAGGGTCATCACCTGCTTCAAACTTGGGGGCATCCAACTTGAGGTAATCTGTCATCTTTACCTTACCCCCAACTGATGAACCAGGTTTGGGTATCCGGACATCAGGGACTAATGGTTCTGCTGGTGGTGGAGGAGGTGCAGCATTCCCTGGGTTAAGGTTTGCTGGACCTGGGAAAAAGGGTGAGGATGGAAACATGGGGTACTGTGGGTAAAAGGGAGGATAGGGCATAAAGGTGGGATATGGGTTATGGCTAAAGAAATCCGATGTACCTCCCATCGGATACCCTGGCCCTTGCGGGTAGGGTGGATACTGTGGTGGAGCAAAGCCCGAGGCCTGAGTGCCTCCTTGGGACTCTCCCATATCCTCTACTGACATACTCATGCCCAAACTACTATCTCTTCTCTGGTTATCCTCCTCTGTTTCCATCACATCCGCTGACATACCTTCATGAACTGATCTCCTCCGACCTGCATCAAAAGACCTTCTGGGGTCCCTTGATGTACTATCCCTGATCGTCCTGCAAGATCTTGTCCTCTGCAGAGCAGGGAAATGGGCATCCATGCCCTCATTCTCTGGCGGAGCTCCAGTCAATCTCGCAGATCGACGAGTTCCTCTCATCTCGACTTCTGAAAGCATAACATAGCACATAAACATTAGCATCATACGGTTCATGTGGAAACACATGAACCTGCATCACATACATATCATAGCATTAATGCACATGCTCATCATCATGGCATTTCATATCATCATACAAGACAGGACTCCTTATCCTATCCTAGTGGACATGATCTTCCTATTGTGCTTGCCCTACTATAACCTTTATGAGCCCGACACACTATAGGTCCGACCATGTGAACCTAGGGCTCTGATACCACTCTGTAACGCCCCGGAAATCCGGACCGCTACCGGCGCTAGGATCCAGATCGGCATAAGGCCGCCGGGACCCGTAGCAAGCCTACTATGCATCCTGTACAGCTGGTGTAATCCCAAACATGATCAAACATATCCATAAAACATTTAAAACTTTACCTTTAACCAGTTTGACCTGTGTATGCACTATGACTGAACTCATAGAACCCCTAGGGTCAGCATACCCTAAGTCAAACTCGGTCCATCACATGTAACAACATCAAATAAAACTCATGTAAAAAGGGATTAACCAACTCGGGCCAAGCACAATACTATAACTCTGAACATATAACATAATATCATATTACAACATAACTCGTTTACATCCTTACATAACTTTACATTACATCATGTCCACTACTATTCTATTACATAAACATGACCATGGACGTAACCTGCTGATCTCCTGACTATCTCTGACCCTGCAAACCTGGGGTTAGGGGAGAGGGGTGAGCTAAAAAGCCCAGTGAGCAGAAACCATAAAAGAAAACAGTTCATTTTAACGTATGCTATCATGGAATGCGTCACATCACAAATATATCACCTCAAGGATGAATCTGTCACCAATAGCCCTCTACATATCAATCCCGTACCATAACAAGTCAACAATACTCTATGCCAGGGGCGATACGGCCACGCCTGGACTTCACATACTCTATGCCAGGGGCGATACGGCCACACCTGGACTTCTCATGCTCTATGCCAGGGGCGATACGGCCACACCTGGACTTCTCATCTCATATCATATCGTACATGCCATATCATATCATTCCACATCATGTCATAACATACTGAGGGCTAGAGGATCATCCAGTATCCATCCACATCATTATCATCGTATTATGCAATGCGTCATATTCGTGAATTCTAATGCAAACAACCTATTGCATAACATGGTATTCATGATGCATGAACATGCTTGAACATGCTGAAAACATTTGATTTAAAACATAAGGGTTAGTTCCACTCACCTTCTGGCTAGCTCTGGACTAACTCTGAAGCAGCTAACACTGCTAAACACCTCGGTTCCTCGGGTCCGATCCTACACAGGTGGACTCCAGTGAGGTGCCAAACATACTCTAAACAACTCATAAACAACTACCCAAAAACCCCCTAAAACATCACTGAAACATGCATAGAAAACACTCATGAAAAGGCTGGACAGGGCACTTTCGGCGGCACTTTCGGCGGCCGAAGGTCCCTTCCAGAGGCGAAAGTCAGGCAAGTTCGGCGGCACCTTCGGCGGCCGAACCCTCTCTCCAGAGACGAAAGTCAGGCACTTTCGGCGGCCGAACATCACCTTCGGCGGCCGAAAGTCTGCTTTCAAGCCAAAACTCAACTTTCGGGGGTAAGGTTAGGCGGCCAATCCCTGCATCCTAAGGCAGGTTCGGCGGCCGAAACCACCTTCGGCGGCCGAACCTGAGTTCATCCAGAACTCAGTCTTTGTGCAGTTCAAGCCTCCCAAACCTTCCATACACCCCAAAACAAGCACCCAACTTCTCAAACACATGCATACATCCTTAACCATGCACAAGGGAGCTTAAACAAGTTTAAACTCCCAAAAACAACATCTAAAGCATACATAGATAGTTTATGACCCACATAGGCCAAAACCATCAAAACAAACCAAACCTCACATACTCTCTCCCAATCATGCATACTCTCTCCCATATGCTCAAGGGGCTTGAAACTAACTTAAACCCCAACACAAACATCACAAGAACATACATTATCATACATTGGGCATAAAACCCACATAAACCCTAACATGCATATCTACCCATACTCAACCATCAAAACCTCTTAAAACTCACTTAAAACTTCATGAAACGTAAAAGAAAGCATAGATCCACACTTACCTCTTGAAGATCGAGGGTTTGTGCGAGCTTTAACTTGGAGATGGGAGAAAACTACTCCTTGGGTCTCCAAGCTTCCAAAACTTTGATCTAAGCTTGAAAACTCTTCAAAACAACCATGGAACTCATAAAAATATGAAGGAGATGAAGAGAAAACATGAAAATGACCAAAGGAGGACATGAACACACCTGAGCTCGAGAATGGGGAGAAATCTCGCCCATTTTCGGTCTGAGGGGCTTTTATAGGTGGCCAGCCAAACCTCCTTCGGCGGCCTAACGTGCATGCAAAACACCCCCATGTTCGGCGGCCGAACTTGAGGTTCGGCGGCCGAACCTGGTTTGTTCAAACATAGCTTTCGGAGGCCAAAAGCGCTCCCAAAACCAACTCATGTTCGGCGGCCGAACTTCACTTTCGGCGGCCGAACCTGGCAAAAACCTCCTTAGTCTTTTCTTTTCAAAACTCACTTCTTTTTCATTTAAAACCATGAAATTAGTAAAAATAATTTTAGAAATCACATTTTTTTTTTTTTTTTTTTACCCCTCTAGAAGACTCTGACATCATCAAAATTCCATATTCCAACGGAGATTCCGCCGGAAGGTAGGGATTCCGATGCCGGAATCTAGCCGGGTATTACAAGGTTGTACCCATTCTACGTCCCTGGCACAGTTGGACTGTATGATATGTTATGTTAAGAGAAAGGCCGGTTGTACCCATTCTACGTCCCGGCACAGTTGGACTATGTAGAGGACTATTGGTGACAATACCATCCGAGATGTGATTAGTTGTGATGTGTTGCATTACATGATGGCATGAGATTTAAATGTTGTTTTCTTCTATTCTGCTCACTGGGCTCTAGTAGCTCACCCCTTTTCCCTAATCCCCCAGGATTGCAGGTACGGGCTAGATAGAGAAGTCAAGAAGAGTAAAGTCTTGTATTTGTAATAGTTAGAAAGTGGACATGATAGATTGTAAGATGATGTATAACTGAATAGTTATGTTATGTATAATGATATTGAGGATTAGAAGTTGTGCTTGACCCTATAGATGTTGTAATCCCTTTTTGTTACATGATTTTAATGTTTTATGATAAAGATGCTAGCCAACTCAACGCATGTATATCGCCCATTGGGGTATTGATGAAATCCCACAGAGGGATTAATGTTTATGTATATGTTATGTTTAGTGCATGCACAGGTTGAATTTGGCGTATGAGGAATGAATGAAAGAAAAGTTTTAATTTTTATGTATGTTGTTGATCATGTATGGGATTAAACAGGATTACAGGTTGCATGTCAGGCTTGCTACGGGTCCCGGCGGCCTTAAGCCGATCTGGATCCTAGCGTCGGTAGCGGTCCGATTTTCGGGTTGTTACAGAATGGTATCAGAGCCCTAGGTTCATATGGTCGGACCTAGAGTGTCGGGCTCATAAAGGTTAGTGAAGGTCAATCACAATAGGAAGATCATGTCCACTAGGATAGGATGTGGAGTCCTGTCTTGTTTGATGATGTGAAATGCCATGATTTTATACATGTGCATTAATGCTATGATATGAATGTTATGTATGTGATGAGGGTTCATGTGTGCCCACATGAACCATGTGATGCTAATGTTTGCTTGTTATGTGCACTGTTTTTCAGAAAACAGGATGAGGGGAACTCGTCGATCTGCACGATTGACTGGAGTGCCACCTGAGGATGAGGGCATGAGCGCCCGTCCTCCTACATTGCCTAGGGCAATGTCAAGCAGGTCCAACAGGGACAGAGCAGTGAGAGACCCTAGAAGGTCTCTGGATCAGGGTAGGAGCAGATCAGTGAGGGGAACAGTTCAGGGAGGAATGTCAGAAGACATGGGGGATGATATGGACGTAGAGCAGAGGAGGGATGGCAGTTTGGGAGTTAGCATGTCAGAAGAGGGAATGGGAGAGTCCCAAGGAGGCACTCAGGCCTCGGGATTTGTTCAGCCACCCCACTACCCACACTTCTCACAAAATCCCGGGTATTCGATGGGAGGTACATCGGATTACCCTAGTTTCGCCCTTTATCCCACACAGATGCCATACCCACCCTACTACCCACCATATTCACAGTACCCAATGTATCCACCCCCACCTTACTATCCAAACCCTACCTCAGAAAATGTTGCACCACCTCCACCACCTACAGAACCAGCAGCCCCAGTTACTCAACCTTCTAGACCTAGCTCAGCCAGTGGGAGCAAGGTCAAGATGACCGACTACATGAAGTTGGGTGCTCCCCAGTATGAAAAAGGGAATGACCCGTTTGTGTATCTTGAGAGGGTCAAGGTGATCACAGATGAGATTGGGGCTGATGATAGTAGAGCCATTCAGATGGCTGGGTTCACACTTAAGTGCAAGAAGGCACGAGAGTGGTTCAAGAATTATGTGAACCCGAGGGTGGACAGCATGTCTTGGGAAGAGTTTGCAAACGAGTTTGCAGGATGGGCTTTCCCAGATAGTTCAAGGGAGCTGAAGATGATAGAGTTTGAGCAGTTGAGGCAGACTGATGAGATGAGTGTAGAGGAGTTCACAGACAGATTCTTGGAGCTGTTGCCATTTGCAGGGCAAAATCTTGACTCGGATCAGAAAAGGTCAAGGAGGTATATCATGAAACTCCACTCCAGATATTCCTCCTTAATCCAGTCAGCAGATAGGGAGAGCTTCCATGCCATAGTGGATATGGCTCGGAAAATGGAGGCCAGTGCCATCGTTCAGGGATCAGTCAAGCAGTCAGTGGCACAGCCTTCTGGTTCTAAGACCCCAGGCTCTTCTTCTTTTAGTGCAGCAGCTTCAGGTAGCAAAAAGTGGAGTAACACCACTAGGAAGACCAAGAAGAACAAGTTTTGGAACAAGGTCAAGTCTAGTCTGGGACTAGGGAGTGGCTCAAGCTCTGGCGCGGATAATGCAGTTTGTGCAAAGTGTGGTAGGCTACACAGGGGAGTTTGTCGGGCTGGGACAGCAGCCTGCTTCAGATGCGGGCAAGAGGGACACATGGCTCGGGAGTGTCCTAGGGCAGCTTTTGGAGCACAGTCTCAGCAGACAGCTTCTGGTAGTGTGGCTCAGCCAGCAGCTCCAGCCATGACTCAAGCCAGTGGCAGAGGCAGAGGGAGAGGGGCAGCCTCTTCTTCAGCGGGTTTCAGAGGTGAAGGTCCATCAGCTCCAGCACGGATCTTCACGATGACTCAACAGGAGGCAGATGCATCTAACACCGTGGTGGCAGGTAACTTAGTCATTGGTTGTTCAGATATATATGCCTTGATGGACCCTGGTGCATCTCATTCTTTTATTGCTCCGAGAGCCGTCCAGAGGTTGGGGTTGATGATCTCTGAGTTAGAGTGTCCTCTTTGGGTCAGTGGACCCAAGTGTGATCCATCAGTGGCAGAGTCATTTTGCCAGTGTAGTCCTGTGTTTGTTGAGGGAAGATGCCTTTCCGCCAACCTTGTGGTTCTAGATTTGACTGATTTTGATGTCATTCTAGGGATGGACTGGTTATCTACCCATGGTGCTACCTTGGACTGCAGGGACAAGGTAGTCAGGTTCAGAGGTCAGGATGGGTCAGAGGTTGTCTTCAGGGGAGACAGGAGGGGTACACCTAGAGGTCTGATATCAGCTCTTCAGGCTCGTAGGTTGCTTAGGAAGGGATGTCAGGGGTATTTGGCTCATGTGAGAGAGCTTAGCAGTCAGGTTAGAGAGCCCGCCTCGGTGCCAGTGGTTAGAGAATTTCTAGACGTCTTCCCAGACGAGCTGCCAGGTTTACCACCTGCTAGGGAGATAGAGTTCGAGATAGAATTGATGCCTGGAACCCGACCGATCTATATCCCTCCCTACGGGATGGCTCCAGCGGAGTTGAAGGAATTGAAAGAGCAGTTGCAAGAGCTGGTAGACAAGGGCTTCATCCGACCGAGTACCTCGCCCTGGGGTGCTCCAGTCTTGTTTGTCAGAAAGAAGGATGGATCCCTTAGACTTTGTATCGATTACAGGCAGTTGAACAAAGTCACTACCAAGAATAAGTACCCGTTGCCAAGGATCGACGATCTATTTGACCAGCTAGCTGGAGCAGGTTGTTTCTCCAAAATAGATCTGAGATCGGGGTACCATCAGTTGAGGATCAGAGAAGATGATGTGCCGAAGACAGCCTTCAGGACCAGATATGGGCATTTTGAGTTCCTTGTAATGCCGTTCGGGTTAACCAATGCCCCTGCAACATTTATGGATCTCATGAACAGAGTGTTTAGCCAATACCTGGATCACTTTGTTATTGTCTTCATAGATGATATCTTAGTGTATTCCAGGAATGCAGAGGAGCATGCCCATCATCTGAGGTTGGTTCTACAGACCTTAAGGGAGCATGGCTTGTATGCCAAGTTCTCTAAATGTGAGTTCTGGCTGAGGAGCATTTCGTTCTTGGGGCATGTAGTGTCAGAGAATGGAATAAAGGTGGACCCCAAGAAGGTAGAAGCCGTGGCTAACTGGCCTAGACCCACTTCAGTGACGGAGATCAGGAGTTTCTTGGGTTTGGCAGGTTACTACAGGAGGTTCGTTCAGGACTTCTCGAAAATAGCAGCTCCTCTGACCAGACTAACCAGGAAGAATCAGAAGTTTCTGTGGACCGACCAGTGCGAAGAGAGTTTTGAAGAGCTTAAGAAGAGGTTGACTTCAGCACCAGTGTTAGCTCTGCCATCTAATGATGAGGACTTTATAGTCTTTTGAGATGCGTCCCGTGTGGGACTGGGTTGTGTACTGATGCAGAATCAGAGGGTGATTGCTTATGCTTCTAGGCAGCTGAAGAAGCATGAGTTGAATTACCCCACACATGACCTAGAGATGACAGCAGTGATCTTTGCACTCAAGATGTGGAGGCACTACCTCTATGGGGTAAAATGTGAGATCTTTACAGATCATAAGAGCCTGCAGTACATCCTGAGTCAAAGAGATTTGAACTTGAGACAGAGAAGATGGGTAGAGCTGCTGAGTGACTATGATTGCAAGATTCAGTATCATCCGGGTAAGGCGAATGTTGTGGCAGACGCCCTAAGCCGGAAGTCACTAGGCAGTTTATCCCACATATCGGCAGAAAGGAGACCAGTGGTGAAGGAGTTTTACAAGCTCATGGAGGAAGGTCTACAGTTGGAGTTGTCTGGTACAAGTGCTTTAGTGGCCCAGATGAGAGTGACACCTGTGTTTCTAGAGCAAGTGGCTCAGAAACAGCATGAGGACCCAGAGTTAGTAAAGATTGCCAGGACTGTTCAGTCAGGCAAGGATAGTGAGTTCAGATTTGACAGTAAGGGAATCCTCCGCTATGGGAATCGACTTTGTGTACCAGATGACATAGGGCTAAAAGGAGACATTATGAGAGAGGCTCATAATGCAAGATACAGCGTTCACCCTGGAGCCACCAAGATGTATCAAGATTTGAAGAAGGTTTATTGGTGGCCAGCTATGAAGAAAGAAGTGGCACAGTTTGTATCAGCCTGCGAAGTGTGTCAAAGGGTGAAGCTGGAACATCAAAAGCCGGCTGGAATGCTTAACCCGCTACCTATTCCAGAATGGAAATGGGAGAATATAGCTATGGACTTCGTAGTGGGGTTACCGGCAGCGTCCAATAGATTGGACTCCATATGGGTGATTGTGGACAAACTCACCAAATCTGCTCACTTCATCCCTGTCAGGAGTGGCTATTCTGTGGACAAGTTGGCGCAGGTGTATGTTGATGAGATCGTCAGGCTGCATGGGGTTCTTGTTTCAATAGTGTCTGATAGAGGGCCCCAATTCACCTCCAGGTTTTGGCGGAGTCTGCAGAATGCCATGGGTACTAGGTTGGATTTCAGTACTGCCTTCCACCCCCAGACGGACGGACAGTCCGAAAGGACCATCCAGACTATCGAGGATATGCTCAGAATGTGTGTGCTGGACTTTGGCGGTTCTTGGAGGCAGCATCTACCTTTGGTGGAGTTTGCCTACAATAATAGCCATCATGCTAGCATCGGGATGGCTCCATATGAAGCTTTATATGGGAGGAAGTGCAGGTCACCTGTTTGCTGAGAGGAAGTTGGAGAAAAGGCCTTGGCAGGGCCTGAGCTAGTAGAGATCACTAGCAGGGTGGTACCCATAATCAGAGAGAGAATCAAGACTGCTGCGAGCAGACAGAAGAGTTATGCAGACATCCGCAGACGGCAAGTAGAGTTTCAGGAGGGAGATCTGGTATTGCTTAAGGTGTCTCCAATGAAAGGAGTGGTTCGTTTTGGGAAGAAAGGTAAACTAGCCCCACGATACATCGGACCCTTTGAAATCTTGCAGAAGATTGGGAATGTGTCGTACAAGCTAGATTTGCCTGCTTCAATGGCAAGAATCCATCCGGTTTTCCATGTTTCAATGTTGAGGAAGTTTGTGTCAAATCCGGGCAAGGTTCTTAGTGAGCCTGATGTGGAGGTCCAAGAGGATCTCACCTATGTTGAGCAGCCAGTGCGGATCATAGACACCCAGATCAGGAAGCTGAGGAACAAGGAAATCCCGATGGTGAAAGTATTGTGGAACCACCACAATATGGAAGAGTGCACCTGGGAGACACGGGAGTCCATGCTCCAGCAATACCCTTATCTTTTCTAAGGTTAATTCTTTGTGAGTTTTATGTGCTTTACATGAATGTTATGTGTATGCCATGCTATGTACTAGTTGGTAGGGGTGAGCAGTATTCGGTTTAAATCGAAAAAACCGACCGAACCGAACCAATTTGAAAATTTGGTTCGGTTTTATTTTTTTTGGTTCGGTTCGGTTTGAAATTTTTGAAAAATCGGTGATTTCGGTTCGGTTCGGTTTTAAACGTAAAAATTTCGATTAGACCGAACCGAACCGAAATAACCTATACTACGTCGTTTCAATAGTTCCCTTCCTATTTCCCTTCCCTTCCCTTCCCTTCCCTTCCCCGCCCCTGCTCTACCCTAAATCTAAAACAACTTTCTGTCTCTCCGTGCGTGCCGCCAGTGCTCCATCTCTCATCTCTGTGCTCACCTCCAACCCTAACGCCCTCCTCAAAGTGCCTCGCCTCTAAGCTCCATCCACTTCCGGCGGCGGTTCCACCATTCACTGTCCAGCCTCCAGTCTGTTTCTGAGTAAAGCCACCAGCCACGCATGCATCTCGCCGTGAGATTCTCTCGCCTGTGCCTCCACTCTCCTCTCGACTGGACTGATTCACCATCGTCGATTGACTGGACTGATTCACCATCGTCGATTAACTTTCAACTCGTCGCTCTTCACCGATCTTTAGTTTCTCTTTCCACACAATCATCGGCGTCGGCCGTCGCTCTCTATCGGCTCTCCACGCATCGTCGGGCAGTCGGCAATTTAGTCATGCTTATTCCACAGCCCTCAGTCCTCTCCGAGTCTCTGTGTCGCACTTCTAGCCTTGAGCCTTTCACAGTCCGTGGACCAGACTCCGGGACCAAGAGTGCCTCTCGCTCCTCCAGCCCTCGGTTGTGTCGTACATCGCTGTCTGCCAGCGCCACCGTGTGCTGTTGAACTTGACTCAACTGTAGAAGGTAAGTAAATATTTGTGATTTGCTGTTGATTGTTGAATTTGTGTACCCTTAATTGTTAAATTTGGGTACTCTTGATTGTGAATTTGTTTGCTGTTGATTGTTGAAGTTTTGTGCTCTTGATTGTTGGAAGTTTTGTGCTCTTGATTGTTGAAGTAAACCCATGGCCATGAACCGATCGAACCGATCGAACCGAACCGAACCGAACTAGATCGGTTTGATTCGGTTATCCCTCTTATTCGGTTCGGTTCGGTTTATGTAAAATACTGCATTTCGATTTTCGGTTATATCGGTTCGGTTCGGTTTTGAACCGAACCGACCGAATGCTCACCCCTACTAGTTGAGGAACATTCGGGGACGAATGTTCTTAAGGGGGGGAGAATGTAATACCCGGCTAGACTCTGGTATCGGAATTCCTACCGTCCGGTGGAATCTCGGATGTCGGAAGCCTCTAGTAGGGTAGAACCATGTTTTCATGAAATGTTTTAATGTTTTTGATGATTTTAAGTGAAAAGGAAATGAGTTTTTGAATAAAAACAACCTTGGAGGAAAGCTCAGGTTCGGCCGCCGAAACTCAAAGTTCGGCCGCCGAACATGCATGCATTTCGGGTGAGCCTTAGGCCCCCGAAGGCATAAGTGAGGGAAGCCCAGGTTCGGCCGCCGAACCTCAAGTTCGGCCGCCGAACATGGCATGCATGCGGAGGCACGTTCGGCCCCCGAACGTGGCCTGGCCAGCCTCTATAAAAGGGTCCCTTAGCCGAAAACGGGCGAGCTTTTCTCCCCATTGTCGACCAAGGTGAGTTCTCCTCCGTTCCTCACCAATCTTGAGTCTTTTCCTTCAAATCTTTCAAGATTTTCACAAGTTTTTGTTTTGTTTTGAAGATTTTCGAGTTTAAAGCAAGTTTTGGAGCTTCGAGATTCAAGAACTCAAAAATCCCCCACCTCCGAGTTTAGGACGTCTCTCTCTTGATCTTCAAGAGGTAAGAGCCGATCTTAAGCTCATTTTATGTTTAAAGTAAGTTTTATGCAAGATCTATGGGGTAGAATGCATGTTTAGCTCATAGTTAGGTTTTTGAGTTAATGTTATGTTTTGAACAATGTATGTTGGATTTGTGTTGTTGTTGTGTGTTGTAGTTGGGGTTTTAGGTAGTTTGAAACCCCTAGGAGCCAATGTATGTATATTTGCATGATTTGGTGAGTTATATGCATGTTGGAATGGAAGGGAGAAGATTTTGTGCAAAGGGAGCCAAGTTTCTGCCCTTTGGCAGAAACCAGGTTCGGCAGCCGAAGGAACTTTCGGCCGCCGAACATGGCTTGGGAGGCAGGCCTTTCGGCTGCCGAAGTTGCCCCCGAAAAGAGACTTTCGTCTCTGTCTGGGACTTTCGGCCACCGAAGGTGCTGCCGAACCTGCCTGGGTTTCGGCTCTGGAGGGACTTTCGGCCGCCGAAGGTGCCGCCGAACCTGCCCTGTCCAGCCTTCCTTTGCATGTTTTTGCATGATTGTTTTGAGGTGTTTTAGGGGGTTTTTGGGGGATGTTCTTAGAGTTATGTTCTAGTTGTTTGGTCCCTCATTTGAGTCCACCTGTGTAGGTTCGGACCCGAGGAACCGAGGACCCCAGCAGTGAGTCGGCTGCTTTTGAGTCAGTAGAGCTTCTGCCAGAGGTGAGTAGAATAAACCTTTACGTTTTAAAGCAAATAAATTATAAAGCTTTTAGCATGTTCATGCATCATGAATGCCATGTGATGAATTAGGTTGTTTGCATTAGAATTCACGAATATGTTGCATTGCATTTATGATGTTGTTGAGGATTGGTTATTGGATGATCCTTTAGTCCTCATATGTTATGATGATGTTACGGCATGATATGGTATGGAAGTCCAGGTTGTACCCATTCTACGTCCCTGGCACGATGTAAGAGAAAGTCCAGGTTGTACCCATTCTACGTCCCTGGCACAGTTGGACTGTATGATATGTTATGTTAAGAGAAAGACCGGTTGTACCCATTCTACGTCCCGGCACAGTTGGACTATGTAGAGGACTATTGGTGACAATACCATCCAAGATGTGATTAGTTGTGATGTGTTGCATTACATGATGGCATGAGATTTAAATGTTGTTTTCTTCTATTCTGCTCACTGGGCTCTAGTAGCTCACCCCTTTTCCCTAATCCCCCAGGATTGCAGGTACGGGCTAGACAGAGAAGTCAAGAAGAGTAAAGTCTTGTATTTGTAATAGTTAGAAAGTGGACATGATAGATTGTAAGATGATGTATAACTGAATAGTTATGTTATGTATAATGATATTAATGATTAGAAGTTGTGCTTGACCCTATAGATGTTGTAATCCCTTTTTGTTACATGATTTTAATGTTTTATGATAAAGATGCTAGCCAAATCAACGCATGTATATCGCCCATTGGGGCATTGATGAAATCCCACAGAGGGATTAATGTTTATGTATATGTTATGTTTAGTGCATGCACAAGTTGAATTTGGCGTATGAGGAATGAATGAAAGAAAAGTTTTAATTTTTATGTATGTTGTTGATCATGTATGGGATTAAACAGGATTACAGGTTGCATGTCAGGCTTGCTACGGGTCCCGGCGGCCTTAAGCCGATCTGGATCCTAGCGCCGGAAGCGGTCCGATTTTCGGGTTGTTACAGAAACATGGAAAACCGGATGGATTCTTGCCATTGAAGCAGGCAAATCTAGCTTGTACGACACATTCCCAATCTTCTGTAAGATTTCAAAGTGTCCAATGTATCGTGGGGCTAGTTTACTTTTCTTTCCGAACCGAACCACTCCTTTCATAGGAGACACCTTGAGCAATACCAGATCCCCCTCCTGAAACTCTACTTGCCGTCTGCGGATATCTGCATAACTCTTCTGTCTGCTTGCAGCAGTCTTGATTCTTTCTCTGATTATGGGTACCACCCTGCTGGTAATCTCTCCTAGCTCAGGCCCTGCCAAGGCCTTTTCTCCAACCTCTTCCCAGCAAACAGGTGATCTGCACTTCCTCCCATACAAAGCTTCATATGGAGCCATCCCGATGCTAGCATGATGGCTGTTATTGTAGGCAAACTCCACCAAAGGTAGATGCTGCCTCTAAGAACCGCCAAAGTCCAGCACACACATTCTAAGCATATCCTCTATTGTCTGGATGGTCCTCTCTGATTGTCCGTCGGTCTGTGGATGGAAAGCAGTGCTAAAATCCAACCTGGTACCCATGGCATTCTGCAGACTCCGCCAAAACCTGGAGGTAAACTGGGGCCCTCTATCGGACACTATAGAAACAGGGACCCCATGCAGCCTGATGATCTCATCAACATACACCTGCGCCAACTTGTCCACAGAATAGCCACTCCTGACAGGGATGAAGTGAGCAGATTTGGTGAGTCTGTCCACAATCACCCATATGGAGTCCAATCCGTTGGACGTCGCCGGTAACCCCACTACGAAGTCCATAGCTATATTCTCCCATTTCCACTCTGGAATAGGTAGCGGGTTAAGCATTCCAGCCGGCTTCTGATGTTCCAGCTTCACCCTCTGACACACTTCGCAGGCTGACACAAACTGTGCCACTTCTTTCTTCATCGCTGGCCACCAATAAACTTTCTTCAGATCTTGATACATCTTGGTGGCTCCGGGGTGAACGCTGTATCTTGCATTATGAGCCTCCCTCATAATGTCTCGTTTTAGCCCTATGTCATCTGGTACACACAATCGACTCCCATAGCGGAGGATCCCCTTAGTATCAAATCTGAACTCACTGTCCTTGCCCGGCTGAACAGTCCTGGCAATCTTCACTAACTCTGGGTCCTCATGCTGTTTCTGAGCCACTTGCTCCAAAAACACAGGTGTCACTCTCATCTGGGCCACTAAAGCACCTGTACCAGACAACTCCAACTGTAGACCTTCATCAATGAGCTTGTAAAACTCCTTCACCACTGGTCTCCTCTCTGCCGTGATGTGGGATAGACTGCCTAGTGACTTTCGGCTTAGGGCGTCTGCCACGACATTCGCCTTACCCGGATGATACTGAATCTTGCAATCATAGTCACTCAGCAGCTCTACCCACCTTCTCTGTCTCAAGTTCAAATCTCTTTGACTCAGGATGTACTGCAGGCTCTTATGATCTGTAAAGATCTCACATTTTACCCCATAGAGGTAGTGCCTCCACATCTTGAGTGCAAAGATTACTGCTGCCATCTCTAGGTCATGCGTGGGGTAATTCAACTCGTGCTTCTTCAGCTGTCTACAAGCATAAGCAATTACCCTTTCATTCTGCATTAGTACACAACCCAGTCCCACACGGGATGCATCACAAAAGACTGTAAAGTCTTCATCACTAGATGGCAGAGCTAACACTGGTGCTGAAGTCAACCTCTTTTTAAGCTCTTCAAAACTCTCTTCGCACTGGTCGGTCCACACAAACTTCTGATTCTTCCTGGTCAACCTGGTTAGAGGAGCTGCAATCTTTGAGAAATCCTGTACAAATCTCCTGTAGTAACCCGCCAAACCCAAGAAACTCCTGATCTCCGTCACTGAAGTGGGTCTAGGCCAGTTAGCCACAGCTTCTACTGTAATACCCGGCTCGTTCAGGCATCGGAATTCTCACCGTCCGGTGGAAATTCGGGATGTCGGAGTTGCCAGTAAGGGTTTAAGTAAAGGTTTTAAGTAAAAAGGATTTTGAGTTTTGAAGGAGGCAAAAGCACAGGTTCGGCCGCCGAAGGTGACATTCGGCCGCCGAAAGTGCTAGAGGTTCGGCTTCCGAAAGAAAAGTTTGGCCGCCGAACGTTGCATGGTTTCGCCTGCATGTTTGGCCGCCGAACGTGGTTGACCAGCTCCTCTATAAAAGCCACTTAGGGCGGTGGAAGAGGCAAGTTTTCTTCCTCTTCCCATCCAAGGTGAGCTTATGTCCTCCTTGGCATGATTTCCTAGTTTTTCCAAGTTCTTTCAAAGTGGTAGTAAGCTTTTAACTTGGTTTTGAAGGTTTTGAGCAAAAGGAGTAAGTTTTGGAGTTTGAAGCTTTTGGAAGTGTTTTCCCCACGTTTTGAAGTTGAGGTCACACCAACTCAAGAGGTAAGGGTTGATCTCTATGTTTTATGGTATTTTAAGCATGTTTTATGGAAAGTTTTAAGGGTTTTATGGGTTGGAAGTGTTAGATATGCATGGGTGTGCATGGGAGGGTTTCATGGACCCTTTGTGCACTATATGTTTATGTGTGTGTTGATGTTGTTAGAGTTTAAGGGTGTTTTAGGACCCTTTAGGTATGTTTAGAGGTTATATGCAAGTGAAGTGAGTTAGGATGGGTTTGAGGAGATGAGTTTGTGCATGAACTGGGTTCCTGAAGAACTCAGGTTCGGCCGCCGAAGTGAGTTTCGGCCGCCGAATGCCTTGTGGAGGTGGCTTTGGCTGCCGAAGGCTGCTTCCGGAAGGTGGACTTTCGGATCTGTCATGCACATTCGGCCGCCGAAGGTGCCGCCGAAGGTTGAGTTTCGTCTCTGGACGAGACTTTCGGATGCCGAAGGTGCACCCGAAGGAGAGATAATAGGACTTTCGGCCGCCGAAAGTAGAGGTTCGGCCGCCGAAAGTAGGCGAGTTTCGTCTCTGGAAGAGACTTTCGGCCGCCGAAAGTGCCGCCGAAGGTGCTCTGTTTTGCCTTCCTTTGCATGATTTTTCATGCATGTTTATGAGGCTATAGAGGGGTTTTGGGAAGGTGTATTAGAGTTATGCTAGAGATGTTTGGCACCTCATGAGAGTCCTTTGGATGTAGGAATTGATCAGAGAAGAGGTGTTTAGCCCAATACAGAGTTGGCCCACGTTAGTAGAGCAAAGGCTTCAGGTGAGTGGGACGAACTATGCATGTTTTAAATTAAAGAATGTTTCAGCATGATCCATGCATCATAATTGCCATGTTAATGCTAGGATGGTTAATACTAAAAGATAATAATGTGACGAACATGAGACATGCATCATGAATGCCATGAGATAATAGGTTGTTGCACTAGAACCATGAAGATGCTGCATTGCATAACTGGATAAGTATGCGGATGAATGTTGAATAACCCTTTAGCCCTCATTATGACATGAAAAGTCGAGAAAAGAGTAATGGAAGAGTCAAGCATAAAGAGTATGAGCAGGGAGGCCTAACCGCCCCTATTATTGAGTCAGTATAGTCAGGAGGCCTAATCGCCCTGACAAATGTTTTCAGGAAGTTAGTCAGGAGGCCTAATCGCCCTGACAAATGTTTTCAGGAAGTTAGTCAGGAGGCCTAATCGCCCTGACAAATGTTTTCAGGAAGTTAGTCAGGAGGCCTAATCGCCCTGACAAATGTTTTCAGGAAGTTAGTCAGGAGGCCTAATCGCCCTGACAAATGTTTTCAGGAAGTTAGTCAGGAGGCCTAATCGCCCTGACAAATGTTTTCAGGAAGTTAGTCAGGAGGCCTAATCGCCCTGACAAAATGTTTTCAGGAAGTTAGTCAGGAGGCCTAATCGCCCTGACAAAATGTGTTCATGAGCTAGTCAGGAGGCCTAATCGCCCTGACGAAACGTTTTCAGAAATCAGTCAGGAGGCCTAATCGCCCTGACAACTCTGTTTTCAGAAAGTTAAGTACAAAAGAAATTTTACAAGTGAGTCAGTTAGGAAGAGGGCTATAGGTGACAACTTCTTCCTTTATGTGTATTGTTGTGATGTGATGCATAGCATGAGAGCATATGTTTTTATGAACTGTTTCCATGGTTTCCCCTCACTGGGCTTTAGAAGCTCATCCTTCTCCCTTATCCCAGTATTGCAGGGCCAGAGTATGATCAGAGTAAGCTAAGAGAAGAAGGCTAAAGAGCAGAATAATGAGAAGTTATGTCATAGTATAGTATGGATTGAGGTGTAAACATGTATATGTTTAGAGAAGTGTTATGTTATGTCAAGTTGTATATGTTTAGCAAGATGATGTAAAGTTCAAGTGATGATATGCTATGTTATGTATGCATGTATAGTATAGTTGTGGACATGATGATGTATGGACATGAGCTATATGAATGTATAGAAAAAGAATGTTGTAAAGAGACAAAGTAAAGTTAAGAAAGTTAAAGAGAGATGGTTAGCATGTGCTTTGCCTAATGTATAGAGGTATGGTTTGTCTATGGTTGGCTAATCCTATAAGGGGTACATGATCAATGAGTTTTAAAAAAGGATATGTTTTCATGATGTATGAAATGTTTTCAAGAAATTCTTACAGAGGATTTTATGGCCAAGCTTAATAAATAAGAGCATGCATGCGTTGAGCTTGGAAAAAAACAATGAATGAAAGCAGAGTTTTTAATCACAGTCCCTCGGGGTAAGCCTGGGGCATTTAAAGGCATAACGTTTTATGAAAAGATTGATCATGTATAGGATTAGACCAGAAGTATAGAAGGAATGTCAGGCTTACTACGGGTCCCGGCGGCCTTAAGCCGATCTGGATCCTAGTGCCGAACAGTTTGGAGCCGTTACAGAAGGGTACCGGTTTCCGGGCTGTTACAGTTGGTATCAGAGCAGAGGGCCTCATAAGTACGGTGTGTTGAGCAAGGTCTCTCACATCGGAAAGAGGTTGTTTTAGTAAGGCAAGCACAATAAGAAAGAGGAAGAGAAAGATCATGTCCACTAGGATAGGATAAGGAGTCCTGTCCTGCTTGTTGATGTGTAATGCCATGTTTGATGCATGTGCATTTGAGATGTATTATGAATGTTAACTGATCCCTGATTCCTCAATATGCTATGTTATGAGATGAGATGAGTTGAGAGACCAGAAATGGCTTTTGGCACGGTTGGTCATGGCATGTATGCTAGGTTGAGGATTATTGGTGACAGATGCATTCATAATACATATGTTTATAGAAGAGATTACGTGATGCTATGTTTGATTGCATGTGGGCCTACGTGTTTCAGAAAGAGCTGAGATGCAAGGTGATGGTCAATCGGTGGAGTCAGATCCATCTGAATGGGACGGTATGGATACCTCTTTCCCAGAATTGCCAGAGGCAAGAGCAAGTAGAGAGGAGATAGCAAGAGACCTAGAAAGGTCTTATGAGGTTAACAGGGAAGAAATGGTACAGAGGAGGGATGTAGGTCTGCAAGTAAGTATAGATGAAGAAAGTATGAGAAAGTCAGAAGATGATGTTCGGACCAAGGAGTCCAAAAACTCAAGCACAGGAGAAGTTGATCCCTCCACTCTGAGCACAGCAGCCACAAGAGGTAAAAAGAAGACTAGAGGTTTGAGAAGGTCAAAGAGGAGTAGGTTCTGGCAGAGGCTGAAGGCTAGTCTGGATGCCTCAGGTTCAGGCTCAGGCCCTATAAGATGTAAAAGATGTGGAAGATCACATGGAGGGGTGTGTCTAGCAGGGACAACTGCATGCTACCGATGTGGACAGGAAGGGCACTTTGCACGTGAGTGTCCTACTCGGTTCAACAGGATATGGTCACCACGAATAGTTTCAGGAAGAGTAGCACAGCCAATAGTTCCAGCGATGGATCAAGCTAGTAGTCAAGGTGAAGAGAGAGGTGTACCCCCTTCTTTGGTAGGATTTCCTGGAGCGGATCCATCAGCACCGATCCGGATCTTCACCTGGGCTCAGCAGAAGACTGACACATCAGACATAGCAGGGTCAGGTATGTTCATTTTTGGATACACTGATGTGTTGGTAGTTGTTGTAAGAGTTATAAGAGAGATGTATGAGTAGTACAGTACAGTGAAGCAGCTAGTAGCTGACGGTTTATCTGACCTAGTACCTCACCCTGGAGCGTTCCAGTGATGTGCGGGAAAAGCAGGATAAATCAGAGATTCAGGTTCAGGTAGTAAAAGGTTAAAGCGATTAGTACAGAGGAAGAGGAGAGCAAAGAAGAATAAGAGTAAAAGTAGAAGAAGGAAGGTAGAAGAGAAAAGTAATAGAGAACTAAGAAGGAAGAAGAATAGAAAGATCAGAGTAGCGCAGCGGAAGGTTATGAAAGTCAAGAACAAGGTTGAAGTTTTACGTTTTGCATGTTGCTTTGATTATATGTTACGTGTTGTTTTAACATTCGAGGACGAATGTTTTTTTTTAAGGGGGGTAGAATGTAATACCCGGCTCGTTCAGGCATCGGAATTCTCACCGTCCGGTGGAAATTCGGGATGTCGGAGTTGCCAGTAAGGGTTTAAGTAAAGGTTTTAAGTAAAAAGGATTTTGAGTTTTGAAGGAGGCAAAAGCACAGGTTCGGCCGCCGAAGGTGACATTCGGCCGCCGAAAGTGCTAGAGGTTCGGCTTCCGAAAGAAAAGTTTGGCCGCCGAACGTTGCATGGTTTCGCCTGCATGTTTGGCCGCCGAACGTGGTTGACCAGCTCCTCTATAAAAGCCACTTAGGGCGGTGGAAGAGGCAAGTTTTCTTCCTCTTCCCATCCAAGGTGAGCTTATGTCCTCCTTGGCATGATTTCCTAGTTTTTCCAAGTTCTTTCAAAGTGGTAGTAAGCTTTTAACTTGGTTTTGAAGGTTTTGAGCAAAAGGAGTAAGTTTTGGAGTTTGAAGCTTTTGGAAGTGTTTTCCCCACGTTTTGAAGTTGAGGTCACACCAACTCAAGAGGTAAGGGTTGATCTCTATGTTTTATGGTATTTTAAGCATGTTTTATGGAAAGTTTTAAGGGTTTTATGGGTTGGAAGTGTTAGATATGCATGGGTGTGCATGGGAGGGTTTCATGGACCCTTTGTGCACTATATGTTTATGTGTGTGTTGATGTTGTTAGAGTTTAAGGGTGTTTTAGGACCCTTTAGGTATGTTTAGAGGTTATATGCAAGTGAAGTGAGTTAGGATGGGTTTGAGGAGATGAGTTTGTGCATGAACTGGGTTCCTGAAGAACTCAGGTTCGGCCGCCGAAGTGAGTTTCGGCCGCCGAATGCCTTGTGGAGGTGGCTTTGGCTGCCGAAGGCTGCTTCCGGAAGGTGGACTTTCGGATCTGTCATGCACATTCGGCCGCCGAAGGTGCCGCCGAAGGTTGAGTTTCGTCTCTGGACGAGACTTTCGGATGCCGAAGGTGCACCCGAAGGAGAGATAATAGGACTTTCGGCCGCCGAAAGTAGAGGTTCGGCCGCCGAAAGTAGGCGAGTTTCGTCTCTGGAAGAGACTTTCGGCCGCCGAAAGTGCCGCCGAAGGTGCTCTGTTTTGCCTTCCTTTGCATGATTTTTCATGCATGTTTATGAGGCTATAGAGGGGTTTTGGGAAGGTGTATTAGAGTTATGCTAGAGATGTTTGGCACCTCATGAGAGTCCTTTGGATGTAGGAATTGATCAGAGAAGAGGTGTTTAGCCCAATACAGAGTTGGCCCACGTTAGTAGAGCAAAGGCTTCAGGTGAGTGGGACGAACTATGCATGTTTTAAATTAAAGAATGTTTCAGCATGATCCATGCATCATAATTGCCATGTTAATGCTAGGATGGTTAATACTAAAAGATAATAATGTGACGAACATGAGACATGCATCATGAATGCCATGAGATAATAGGTTGTTGCACTAGAACCATGAAGATGCTGCATTGCATAACTGGATAAGTATGCGGATGAATGTTGAATAACCCTTTAGCCCTCATTATGACATGAAAAGTCGAGAAAAGAGTAATGGAAGAGTCAAGCATAAAGAGTATGAGCAGGGAGGCCTAACCGCCCCTATTATTGAGTCAGTATAGTCAGGAGGCCTAATCGCCCTGACAAATGTTTTCAGGAAGTTAGTCAGGAGGCCTAATCGCCCTGACAAATGTTTTCAGGAAGTTAGTCAGGAGGCCTAATCGCCCTGACAAATGTTTTCAGGAAGTTAGTCAGGAGGCCTAATCGCCCTGACAAATGTTTTCAGGAAGTTAGTCAGGAGGCCTAATCGCCCTGACAAATGTTTTCAGGAAGTTAGTCAGGAGGCCTAATCGCCCTGACAAATGTTTTCAGGAAGTTAGTCAGGAGGCCTAATCGCCCTGACAAAATGTTTTCAGGAAGTTAGTCAGGAGGCCTAATCGCCCTGACAAAATGTGTTCATGAGCTAGTCAGGAGGCCTAATCGCCCTGACGAAACGTTTTCAGAAATCAGTCAGGAGGCCTAATCGCCCTGACAACTCTGTTTTCAGAAAGTTAAGTACAAAAGAAATTTTACAAGTGAGTCAGTTAGGAAGAGGGCTATAGGTGACAACTTCTTCCTTTATGTGTATTGTTGTGATGTGATGCATAGCATGAGAGCATATGTTTTTATGAACTGTTTCCATGGTTTCCCCTCACTGGGCTTTAGAAGCTCATCCTTCTCCCTTATCCCAGTATTGCAGGGCCAGAGTATGATCAGAGTAAGCTAAGAGAAGAAGGCTAAAGAGCAGAATAATGAGAAGTTATGTCATAGTATAGTATGGATTGAGGTGTAAACATGTATATGTTTAGAGAAGTGTTATGTTATGTCAAGTTGTATATGTTTAGCAAGATGATGTAAAGTTCAAGTGATGATATGCTATGTTATGTATGCATGTATAGTATAGTTGTGGACATGATGATGTATGGACATGAGCTATATGAATGTATAGAAAAAGAATGTTGTAAAGAGACAAAGTAAAGTTAAGAAAGTTAAAGAGAGATGGTTAGCATGTGCTTTGCCTAATGTATAGAGGTATGGTTTGTCTATGGTTGGCTAATCCTATAAGGGGTACATGATCAATGAGTTTTAAAAAAGGATATGTTTTCATGATGTATGAAATGTTTTCAAGAAATTCTTACAGAGGATTTTATGGCCAAGCTTAATAAATAAGAGCATGCATGCGTTGAGCTTGGAAAAAAACAATGAATGAAAGCAGAGTTTTTAATCACAGTCCCTCGGGGTAAGCCTGGGGCATTTAAAGGCATAACGTTTTATGAAAAGATTGATCATGTATAGGATTAGACCAGAAGTATAGAAGGAATGTCAGGCTTACTACGGGTCCCGGCGGCCTTAAGCCGATCTGGATCCTAGTGCCGAACAGTTTGGAGCCGTTACAGAAGGGTACCGGTTTCCGGGCTGTTACATCTACCTTCTTGGGGTCCACCTCTATTCCATTCTCTGACACTACATGCCCCAAGAATGAGATGCTCCTCAGCCAGAACTCACACTTGGAGAACTTGGCATACAAGCCATGTTCCCTCAAGGTCTGCAGAACCAACCTCAGATGATGGGCATGCTCCTCTGTATTCCTGGAATACACTAAGATATCATCTATGAAGACAATAACAAAGTGATCCAGGTATTGGCTAAACACTCTGTTCATGAGATCCATGAATGCTACAGGGGCGTTGGTTAACCCGAACGGCATTATAAGGAACTCAAAATGCCCATATCTGGTCCTGAAAGCTGTCTTCGGCACATCTTCTTCCCTTATCCTTAGCTGATGGTACCCCAATCTCAGATCTATTTTGGAGAAACAACCTGCTCCGGCTAGCTGGTCAAATAGATCGTCGATCCTAGGCAACGGGTACTTTTTCTTGGTAGTGACTTTGTTCAACTGCCTGTAGTCGATACAAAGTCTAAGGGATCCATCCTTCTTTCTCACAAACAAGACTGGTGCACTCCAAGGTGAGGTGCTCGGTCGGATGAAGCCCTTTTCTATCAGCTCTTGCAACTGTTCCTTCAATTCCTTCAACTCAGCTGGAGCCATCCTGTAGGGAGGGATAGAGATCGGTCGGGTTCCAGGCATCAGTTCTATCTCGAACTCTATCTCCCTAGCAGGTGGTAAACCTGGCAGCTCGTCTGGGAAGACTTCTAGAAACTCTCTAACCACTGGCACCGAGGTGGGCTCTCTAACCTGACTGCTAAGCTCTCTCACATGAGCCAAATACCCCTGACATCCCTTCCTAAGCAACCTACGAGCCTGAAGAGCTGATATCAGACCTCTAGGTGTACCCCTCCTGTCTCCCCTGAAGACAACCTCTGACCCATCCTGACCTCTGAACTTGACTACCTTGTCCCTGCAGTCCAAGGTAGCACCATGGGTAGATAACCAGTCCATCCTTAGAATGACGTCAAAATCTGTCAAGTCTAGAACCACAAGGTCGGCGGAAAGGCATCTTCCCTCAACAAAGACTGGACTGCACTGGCAGACTGACTCTGCCACTGATGGATCACACTTGGGTCCACTGACCCAGAGAGGACACTCTAACTCAGAGATCATCAACCCCAACCTCTGGACAGCTCTCGGAGCAATAAAAGAATGAGATGCACCAGGGTCCATCAAGGCATACACATCTGAACAACCAATGACTAAGTTACCTGCCACCACAGTGTTAGATGCATCTGCCTCCTGTTGAGTCATTGTGAAGATCCGTGCTGGAGCTGATGGACCTTCACCTCTGAAACCCGCTGAAGAAGAGGCTGCTCCTCTCCTTCTACCTCTGCCACTGGCCTGAGTCACGGCTGGAGCTGCTGGCTGAGCCACACTGCCAGAAGCTGTCTGCTGAGACTGTGCTCCAAAAGCTGCCCTAGGACACTCCCGAGCCATGTGTCCCTCTTGCCCGCATCTGAAGCAGGCTGTTGTCCCAGCCCGGCAAACTCCTCTGTGTGGCCTACTACACTTTGCACATACTGCATTGTCCGCACCAGAGCTTGAGCCACTTCCTAATCCCATACTAGACTTGACTTTGTTCCAGAACTTGTTCTTCTTCGACTTCCTAGTGGTGTTACTCCACTTTTTGCTACCTGAAGCTGCTGCACTCAGAGAAGAAGAGCCTGAGGTCTTGGAACCAGAAGACTGTGCCACTGACTGCCTGACTGTTCCCTGAACGATGGCACTGGCCTCCATTTTCCGGGCCATATCCACTATGGCATGGAAGCTCTCCCTATCTGCTGACTGGATCAAGGAGGAATATCTGGAGTGGAGTTTCATGATATACCTCCTTGACCTTTTTTGATCCGAGTCAAGATTTTGCCCTGCAAATGGCAACAGCTCCAAGAATTTGTCTGTGAACTCCTCTACACCCATCTCATCAGTCTGCCTCAACTGCTCAAACTCTATCATCTTCAGCTCCCTTGAACTATCTGGGAAAGCCCATCCTGCAAACTCGTTTGCAAACTCCTCCCAAGACATGCTGTCTACTCTCGGGTTCACATAATTCTTGAACCACTCTCGTGCCTTCTTGCACTTAAGCGTGAACCCAGCCATCTGAATGGCTCTACTGTCATCAGCCCCAATCTCATCTGTGATCACCTTGACCCTCTCAAGATACACAAACGGGTCATCTCCTTTTTCATACTGAGGAGCACCCAACTTCATGTAGTCGGTCATCTTGACCTTGCTCCCACTGGCTGAGCTAGGTCTAGAAGGTTGAGTAACTGGGGCTGCTGGTTCTGTAGGTGGTGGAGGTGGGGGTGCAGCATTCCCCGATGTGGGGTTTGCCGGGTGAGGATAAAAGGGTAAGGGTGGATAAGCTGGGTACTGGGGGTGAGGTGGATAGAAAGGTGGATAAGGCATGTAGGTAGGGTAGGGGCTAAAGCTGGAGTAATCTGATGTGCCTCCCATCGGATACCCTGAACCCTGTGGGAAGGGTGGATAATGGGGTGGAAAACCATACCCCGAGGCCTGAGCGCCTCCCTGAGACTCCCCTGTCCCTTCTTCCGACATGCTGGCATCCAGATTCCCATCCCTCCTCTGGTCCTCTTCTATAACCTCCCTCACATCTGAAGAACTTCCTCCTCTATCTGTCCCCCTTCTGCTAGCATCAAAAGACCTTCTAGGGTCCCTTGACACTCTTTCTCTGCTTGATCTACATGACATTGCCCTGGACAATGCAGGAGGACGGGCGCTCGTGCCCTCATCCTCAGGTGGTACTCTAGTCAATCGCGCAGATCGACGAGTTCCCCTCATCCTGTTTTCTGAAAGGCAGCACATAACAAGCAAACATTAGCATCATATGGTTCATGTGGGCACACATGAACCCTCATCACATACATCACATATCATTAATGCACATGCATATAATCATGGCATTTCACATCATCATGTAAGACAGGACTCCACATCCTATCCTAGTGGACATGATCTTCCTATTGTGCTTGACCTTCTATAATATCTATAAGCCCGACACTCTAGGTCCGACCATATGAACCTAGGGCTCTGATACCATTTTGTAACGACCCAAAAATCGGACCGCTACCGGCGCTAGGATCCAGATCGGCTTAAGGCCGCCGGGACCCGTAGCAAGCCTGACATGTAACCTGTAAACCTGTTTAATCCCATACATAATCAACAATCATACATAAAAATTAAAACTTTTCTTTCATACATTTTCTTATGCACCAAACTCAACCTGTACATGCACTAAACATAAACATAACCATAACCTTGACCCCTCTGTGGGATCTCATCAATGCCCCCAATGGGTGGCATAACATATGTTGAGTTGGTTTACATCTACATCATAAAACATCTAAGATCATGTATTAAAAGAGATAACAACATCCATAGGGTCAAGCACAACTTCTAATCTTCAATATCATTATACATAACATGACTATTCAAACTTTACATCATCTTACAATTTATCATGTCCACTTTCTATCTATTACAAACACATGACTTTACTCTTCTTGACTTCTCTGTCTAGCCCGTACCTGCAATCCTGGGGGATTAGGGAAAATGGGTGAGCTACTAGAGCCCAGTGAGCAGAATAATGAAAAACAACATTTAAACTCTCATGCCATCATGTAATGCAACACATCACAACAAATCACATCTCGGATGGTATTGTCACCAATAGTCCTCTACATTCCAAAGTGCAGGGACATAGAATGGGTACAACCGGTCTTTCTCTTAACATAACATATCATAACATTCCAATGTGCCAGGGACGTAGAATGGGTACAACCTGGACTTCCTCTTACATAGTGCCAGGGACGTAGAATGGGTACAACCTGGACTTCCATACCATATCATGCCGTAACATCATCATACCATATGAGGACTAAAGGATCATCCAATAATCAATCCACATCAACATCATAAATGCAATGCAACATATTCGTGAATTCTAATGCAAACAACCTAATTCATCACATGGCATTCATGATGCATGAACATGCTAAAAACTTTATAATTTATTTGCTTTAAATCGTAAAGGTTTATTCTACTCACCTCTTGGCTAGCTCTGACAAAGACTGAAGCAGTTGACTCACTGCTGGGGTCCTCGGTTCCTCGAGTCCGAACCTACACAGGTGGACTCAAATGAGGGACCAAACAACTAGAACATAACTCTAAAAACATCCCCCAAAAACCCCTAAAACACCTCAAAACAATCATGCAAAAACATGCAAAGGAAGGCTGAACAGGGCAGGTTCGGCGGTCGAAAGTCCCAGACAGAGACGAAAGTCTCTTTTCGGGGGCAGGCTTCGGCAGCCGAAAGGCTTGCCTCCCCAGCCATGTTCGGCGGCCGAAAGTCCTTCGACTGCCGAACCTGGTTTCTGCTAAAGGGCAGAAACTTGGCTCCTCTATGCACATTTGCCTCCAAAACTTCCAATCATGCATAAACCTATTCTACAACACACATACTCAAGCATACAAGCTCCTAGGGGCTTCAAACCATCTAAAACCCCATCTACAACACATCAAACAACACAAATCCAACATACATTGTCCATAAAGTAACAAAAACCCAAAAAAACTCATAAAACCCTACACATGCATTTCTACTTCAAGAATCAACTTAAAACTTGTTAAAAACATATAGTGAGCTCAAGATCGGCCCTTACCTCTTGAAGATCGAGAGGAAAACGACCCTAGCTCGAAGATGGGAGAGATTTGAGTTCTTGAACCTCAAAGCTCCAAAACTTGCTTTAAACTCGAAAATCTTCAAAACAAGATGAAAACTCATAAGAGAAACATGAAATCTTGAAGGGAGAAGCTCAAAACAGAGGAGGGGCGGTGGAGAACTCACCTTGGCCGAAAACGGGAAGAAAAGCTTGCCCGTTTCGGCCATGGGGTCCTTTAATAGGGCTGTCCTTACCACCTTTCGGCGGCCTAACGTGCCCCCACAGCGCATGCAAGTTCGGCGGCCGAACATGAGGTTCGGCAGCCGAACATGAGGTTCGGCGGCCGAACCTTGGCTGATTCAAACAAGGCTTTCGGAGGCCTAAAGCGCTCCCAAAACCTCCTCACGTTCGGCGGCCGAACATGACTTTCGGCGGCCGAACCTGGCAAAGTCTCCAAAGCCCTCTCTACTCAAAACTTGGATTTATTTTCATTAAAAACCATAAAATACATCAAAATATTTTATGAAAACATGGTTTTACCCTTCTAGAGGTCTCCGACATCCGAGATTCCGCCGGACGGTAGGAATTTTGATATCGGAGTCTAGCCGGGTATTACAGTTATGTTATCTACAATTGGATGTGTTATAAATGTAATATGCGGAATGTATGTGATTTGTATTACTATGTTATCTACAGTGAATTTATTATGAATGTAATATAATCAATAATCTTTTTTTTTTTTTTTAAAAAAAAGGATTCGCATAAGAATTATAAGCATTAATGTACCTAATATTGTTTTCAACTCAAACATTTTACAAACCATTATAATACTATTTTCAATTATTACAATTATCATCCGACAGTGGCACATCGGATTAGTACTCTGGCGCATTTCCTAAATTATAAAAAATTCGATATTGATTAATATCACCATCTGCCTTAAAATCTTCAGCTCTGAATGTAAAATACCACTTATTTAATCGTATTTTAATATGATTATTTTCCTCTCGTATACGATATAATGCATTTCGGAGCTGATTAATATTATCGATTGACATATTAATCGCCTTTTTCCTTGGTACTTTAATATTTAGCGAACTAATTTGCTCACGTAAATCTGTTGACTGATCCATCCTATGTAACCATTCGGATTTCATGATGTTGTAAACTTTATCAGACTTATATTGATTTGGATCTAACGGATATATAAAATCATCATCCAGTGTCCAACAACATTCTGTCATTCTAAAAATGTCACTTGGTGTATATATCATATCGAACATTGTCCCTACAATGATATAGTTTTAGGTAATATAAGTCACAATAATAAGATATACTGAATTGTATATGTAATCTATTTTAATCACTAACAACATAAAAGTAAACAACATGGAAAATATTTTAAAAAATTATTATCATCATTGTCACTAAAATCGAGAATATTTTCATCGACAATAATATCATTCATCAATTGTAAAGTTTTTTGACTAGGCATTGCACGCTCATATGGGCAATTATGTATATGGTAATGATCAAGACGATTACACATAATATTTATTTCAATTTGCAGTACTTTATTAATCCATCTAATATCATCATTTGAATTTCGGGATAGGTCAACTGAAGTTACTTTTGGTACATTAACGTCATGAAAACAACAATATGCTTCTATTTCGCAACATACATTCCATAATTTTCCCTATTCAGACACTTCGACAACGATTGCTTCTCCAAAATCTTGTATGCTTTTTGAGTGATATCTTACAAATATATGATTTGCATCTCATTTTTGTATGGGAGCATAGCATCGCAAGTTTTCAAAACGCCTTTTAATGCCATACCAAGTATGATCTTGAGAATTTTCATATTTGTCAATAACCCGTCTATTATCACTGATATGTAATATCGTATTGTGTTTTTTTTTTGTTGTACAGTTGTTTGCTACTCATAGATGTTATTGACATTTTATCTAACAATAAAAAAATTAACAGAATAAATTTTATTTACAAATAATATAGAAAAATTATCAAATTACAGTAACATAAAATAAATTAACAACGCCTGACGGCACATGTTTGTTTATTATGACCAGACTTTCCACATATAGTACAATGGTTTTTAAAAGTTAAAGAAACCTTTGATGCCCTCCAATCCATCTCGTTTTGAATTCTACTACTCCTTGGACGACCCCATTTTTTTTAATTCGTTGCATATTAGGAATTAAAGGTTTACATTCAGGTTCTAGCCAGTAATCAGAATGACCTAATGAATTGAACATACTGCCATAATATTTAAGTGTGCATTCCAAGGTGTAGTATGTATCAACATATTGATCATAATCTATGGATTTTGACAAACAAGCTACTATAGTGTGTGAACATAAAATTCCCATCTCTTGAAACTTACCACAAGTGCATGTACCTTCTATTAGTTTAATAACTTGCTTGTTCCGACGCCACTAGTACAAACTTCAAAAACTAAAGTTTTATTACTAAATCGTGTCATCCGATGCCTTGCTGCTTTCATCTCGTTATTCTAAATTATTTCTACACATGCGTCTGTAAAAGTATGTCCCATTTACATTTGATCCAAATATATTGTGCAACGTATATAAAAGTAGTTAGCACATAGGTAGAATATTTTTTTGACCATAGCTGTGACGGGAAATGCGCAAAATCCATTCAACATCCCATTAATAGATTCAATAGTATTTATTGTCATGGATCCATACATTTTTCCTCCATCATGTGATTGTGTCTATGTTTCTAAAGATATTTTAAGAGCCCACTCAAATGTTTAAGGACTGACATCTCGTATCTTATTCATGGCATCATAAAATTCTCGCTTTTGATTCTTATTAGTTGAAAGTTTAAAATACAAGTACTGAATGTTTATATATTAAGCACAAATTAAAGAAACAAAAATGAATGACTTGTTTATATTAAAATTGAATGATTGACCTGCCTTGCACAAAGCCTCCTTCATATCAGCATTCTTAAATTTTGTATTGTAATTGTTCAAGATATGTTGAATGCAATATCGATAGTTGGCTGATGAGGGCTGCAATCAATTCTTTTGCATTGCCTTTTTAATTCTAATGTGTCTGTCAGATATGATGCATAATTCTTCTCTGTCAGTGATATATAATCGAAGGCAATCCATGAACCATCCTAAGTTGTCATTATCCTCTTTATCATCTAAAGTAAATGTCAATGGAAAAATTATATTATTTCCATCAAGTCCGGTAGCACAAAGGATACAGCCACTATATTTCCCATATAAAAAAGTTTTGTCAATAAATATTAGTGGCCTACAAAACTTGAATCCTTCAATTGATTGTTGAAATGTCCAAAACATTCTATCAAATACTCTAAGTTCGCATCCAAACGACCTTCAATCCAGTGTGGATCATCTTCAATTGTGACAACTGTATCGAGATTATAATTTACAATAGCATACATGAACTTACTCAATCGACCATATGATTCCTCCCACCCACAAAAAATCTTTTCAATTGCAAATTATTTTTCCATCCATGTTTTTCTTATAGGACAGTTCACATCCAACCTTATCTTTGATTTCAGCCTGAAGAGTAGCAATTTTCATATTTGGTTGTTGTTCGATCATGGGTAAGATAAATGCACAGATAAATCTAGAATCAAGGTGACCGTGATTTTTACTTACACCTGCATTTCTACATGTGTGCGGACCATTATATCTTATTATCTTCCAAAAATTATCATTTTCTTTGCGGGATGCACAAATATGCCATTGACAACTAGATAATTTATCTTTACATTTAATTGAATAAGTCCTACTCTTAGTTTATCATAACAAAATTGATAATGTCACAACATATGATACTCTTTCGCAGCAGTGACAACAACTTCTCGAGATCTAAATATCTTTCCAACAGAGAATTCTTTCGACTTATCCCAAAATAAAAACGATGGATTTTTTGCATAAGGGTCAACTCTTATTACATCAGAGTCAATTTCAGAATACAGAGGTGGAAATATCAATGGTCTAATAGGATTTTCATATCCACTATTAAAACACATTGTAGAATTTATATCATGATCATCACCATCATTGAATTGACCACCTGGAATGTCGTCTTCCTCATTAATCCAAAGATCATCTACATCAGTATCTAAATCATTAAGAAAATCACTATCATTAAGAAAATCACTATCATCATCGTTTTCACCCTAGCCAACATCCTGTGCATTTTGTTGTACTTCATTATACGTTTGTATGCCTACAACCGGATAATTATCATCCCCAATATTTTATTCACCTTCATCCTCCATAATGATTACACAACTACTTGAAGGACCAACACCTCCATCTTCTGTTCTATGATGACGAGATAAAATATCTACCTATAATATAATTGAATCTATAGGCCTGATTGTCAACACATAGTTAAACATCATATCCACATTTTCGTCATCACTTAGTTGTGTTAATCCATAATTAATCATACTATTATCCAACATCGATTGTCTAAAAATAATCCTTGTTATCATATCATCATGCATTGAAAATCTAAAGGCACGAACTATTTTTATCACTAATTCTTCATAATTTAATTCTTCATAATTTAATTTCTTCTCAATACGAAACATTTTAGACTGTCTACCGACATAATCATACCCCACATCAATATTAACTATGTGTTCGCCTCAAAACACAGTACCATAACGCGGAGTAGTAATTTCTCCTCCTAATTCATCTACTAAACAATAATAGTTGAAAAAAATTACAAATTAAACACCATCCATGCTTATTATATAATTTTTTCCTGACGGGGTAGAGACGGGACAAATGAATTTTTACATCGTCTTGTCTCTGCCAGGTGTAGGAATCTCTGTATCTGGCAGAGATTCTACCGCACTTCAAAAGTACAGTAGAATATATAAAAAAAAATTAAAATTTAACTGCACTTCAAAAGTACGGTAGAATCAGCAGGAGGCGTGCGTGCCTCCTGCTGACGGGGCAGAAACAAGTTTCTGCCCCGTCTTATCTCTGCCAGGTGCAAGAGCAGAGATTCTACCGTACTTCAAAAGTGCGGTGGAATTTTCTTAATTAAAAAAAATACTCTTCCTTTATTGCACTTTAAGAGCGCGTAAAAGAAGCCAGCACATTCTATCGCGCTTATAAAGCATGGTAGAGCTTAATGCTGACAGGGTTTGAGAAAAAAAATTTTCCTTAAAATAGTAAAAAGCCCCTTAATTGCCTTGTATAACTTTTCTATAATATAAGTACCATCCTATGTTTATTGGACCAAGTAAAATGTCGACCTTTGAATTGAACTTCAGCCAATTTCTCATCAAACAATATTTCATTAAACGCTTAGGCCAATGGCATATATACTTTTCGCTCCCTCACTTGTTGGTATATTCACAAAACATTTATGTTTATGTGCCATATCTTTAAGTGGAGGCTTGTGAGGAACGTCCTGTAGGGATGGCAAGACATCTACACAAACAATAGATTGCCCTTCAAATAGGTGGAGGCTTTAAAAATTAGCTGATTATGCTAAGTCTTGGCTCTTCTAAAGAGAAAACTAGGTTCAGGATTGATTTGCTCGTTATCTCGGCCAGAGACTTGTTTAAAGAAGGCAGAACCTGATTCTAAGATGAAAATTCCTAATCACATTTAACAATTTTTGGTTTCCATATAAAACCATCTCGACCTTCATTATATAGGGTTTTGCTTTCTGGTCACTGGCCTGTAAATGTCAAGTGCACACTATAACTCCTAAGATATATGGAGAATTAGAAATTACACTTGCCCTGGAAGAAACCACATGCTTTAACCCATGGCACTGTTGTATTGATGAGTTGTCTTTTGATGGCATGTATCTAAATAAGGGTCCTAACTTTCACAAGTTTGGTAGTGGTAGCTGCTCTTCGAACTCTAGTTACCTCCATTGTAAACACTCTTTTTGGCTCACTTGCCCCCTCATCGAACAAAACCCTAATATGAGGTTGTGATCTTGAAGAGAACAACTATGTGCCCATTAATGGTCCGTACACCTGCCGTTTATTATTATATATTGGATTAGTTACCGTTTCCATATTGAAAGTGTATCCTGTCTTGTTTCCCATTAGATCTCTTATTAGTAAACCCTTCATTTGAAAGTTTCATGACCCGTTCCTCCACCCTAAGCCTCATATAACTCCTCATATATATTGCCATCATGATTAGAGTGAAGTTCATATGCAGCTAAACCTTTAAACATACCGCCAACCCTCATTGTATTCTCCTTGGTCATTTCATAAAAGGGAGGATGTGTACTTAAATCGAAAAAGGGTAGGTTGTGAGGTCTACCTATTTAAGGGGGAAACTTGGAGACTATTCTTTAAGGAGAAGTAAAGCATTATCAATGGTCCAAGTAATCCCCTCGTCACCATCAATTTATCTCTCTCATGCAAGAAGGTAAACAAAAAAGTAGGCTTACATGCCAAAATAGGTTTAACATGAAAGTCAAAATTTAAATTTTACACTTGCTTCTAAATTTTGGGCATTTGAACAATTGAAATAACCATTGGTGCCAAGAACTTGCCCACTAAGATAATACTCAAAAGTTCCAAAGCAGCCTCTTCATCCTCTTACGACTCTAGAGTAACATCCTCCCATCCCAAAGATAACATTTTGACGCGACAAGCATTAATATCTGACTTGTTTAAAATACTGTTCACATAATTAAATAATAAAGGACATTCTCGTACTTTCTTTAGGTCAATGTTCTCACACTTAAAATTGGTGCATCCTTTTCGTGCCATATTAAAAAGTCATGATATTATAAATCGTTATTATAATAATTCAGAATAATTACTTATAAAATACTCTTGAGCGTTATTAAACTAAAAAAAAAAAAATGCTTCTCGTATCTTGTAATCAGTTCAAATAATCTTGCTGGTAGTTGAATCGGGAATTAAAATATAATAAAAAAATTGTTTTTTAAGTCATAATGCCCACATGATGAGAACTGGGAAACACACATAAATATAATTTTGATTATCAATTGCTTCGCAAATACTCTTTAGATTTAATATTAACCATTATATAAAATCTTAATTAATGTCTGAAATTGAAATAAATATATCAAAACTTATAGTGGATGTTCTGGAAAGAAGAGCTTAGTGGATATTATACATTAGTTAAAATATGAAAAACGGATTTTTTTTTATTTATTTTTATAACTATTAGTTCATTTTTACTTAGATTTTGGTTGAAGGGTATTCAATAATTTAAATGATAATATGGATGTTGGTAGGCTTTAAATAATTAATTATTTTTATTTGTCTTATGTATGTTAATGAATTTGACATAAGTTTACTACAATAGATCACATATATCCTTAAAAGACTTCCAGTTATTAGTTTGCTATTCTAATTTCCTTAAGATGTGATAATTACGCTGCAAATTGCAACAAATACGATTTTCCGTTGGTGCATCCATGCCTTGATATCAATTGAAAATGGCAATTGGTTTGATTTTTTTGATATTTAATCCGATGGAATTTAACTAGAATGTGTTTGAATGCTACACGACAATGTGTAGCACTAATTTTATATCGGATTCGAGTTTTATATACTAAATATTTATTTCTAAATTTATTTATATAAATAATTAATTTATAATATAATATATATATTATTTTTATTTTCTTTGTTTTTTTAAATTTTTAGGATTAGTTTAGGATAATAATTATTCTCCAATAGAGTCCTTATTATACAAATCAGTAACACAATATAGAGAAACTTGAAGAGTTCAACGGGATAAATTACAAGTGCCGGAACATGAAAATTACATATCAATTGATAATTGCCAAAATTTTTTATATTCTGACTATTCCGTATTCACAAGATAAAAGAGGTGAGAGACGATTTTCTGACGCACAACAAAAATAGATTGAAGATGATTAATTTTGTGTCGTTAAATGGTCTTGAATGGTATGAGCAATGCTCTCTTCAATGTCTCCTTCAAATGCTATCTTGCATCTGAGTTTTGGGCTATCATAGAATGAAGGTGATGCTGATTGGACTTTTGGTAAAAGAAACTATAATTCTTCAAGCGCCATGTTATTTAAAATAGATGGAGCTATAATTACAGAGTCATCTAAGAAACAATTTTGTTGTACACATCCATAGAATCTAAGTTTATTGTATGTCTCTTGCTAGCAAAAACATCCAAAGGATTAAGAGATTTATGAGATGCATTCCACTTGTTACAGTTCCTAAAGTACTTACCACTTTATATAGTATTAACCAAGCTACAATTCATAATACAAAGAATAAAAGGATGTCTGACTATAGTAAACATTTTGCAATGAGATATAATTATGTAAGACAATGAAGACAATCATGTAGGACAGTGAAGAAAAGTAAAGTATCGGTTGAGTATTAATTTTATTTTAGTTAATTTTTTTTTTATAATGCTGGAAGGACTTTTGGTAAACTTTAATTAATTTTATTTTAATTAATTTTTTTTTATAAAAAGAAAATGCAACAACGTGTCTTTTTTCACATATATCTCTTCAAATCTATAAATAAAAACTAAAATTCATCTTGTAAACACACAACTTTTACATATTTCTTTTTTTTTTTTCTCTCTTTTATCAACATCCGTTTTTGTATTCTTCCCTTCTTATGTATTGGGCGGAGTTTTTAAAGTTGAGAAAGAAATCAAAAATTACAATTTTAAATTTTTAATTAAGTATTATATTTTAGAGATAGAATTTCTATTCAATTTTTTATATTTTAATGAAAAAATTATTATTTTAAAGATAATTTTTTCGGAAAGATTTACTTAATAAAATTTTTTATTATTTAATTCTATCTTTAAATTTATATTCATATTTACTTTCATTACACATTTATCGAATTAAACTGTAACAAAAGTATATACTGTTAACTTTCAATTTCACATTTTAGATTACTTAATTCAAATAAAAAAGTAATTTATTTTGTATAGTATTGCAATGAATTCATTTCTCAATTGTTCCCAACATAATAGCATTAATTAATTGTCGTACAAATATATTTTTGGACCTTCTCATTAGGTGATAGCATGATAGGTCACTATCTACTGCAAATACGTTTTGGCCTACATTGATACTATCAAATATCTTGTTTCTTTCAGTTTCGAAAAAGAAATTATGGGTTGGAATTACTTTGTGTTGTAATATTTAAATATTAATCACTATAATAAGTAACTTTAATTCGTTGAAAATGAAATTAATAAATCCAAACTTATGTCTCCATTGGATCAGATGGGATATAATACAACAAATGAAAATGTATCAGACAACTAATGAGGACAATTCAGTAATGAAAATGTATCGGACAACTAATGAGGACAATTCAGTAAAACTTCAATAATCCTGAACTAACGGCCCTATTAACTTTTCAACCACCCACTCGATTCATTGATTTTTTTAATGAGATTGAACCTTTTGTTTATGTGTTTATATCCGATTGAGCGCACTAAATCTCAGTTCTTCAATTGGCGTCATATGTGAGAACCAAAAAAAAATTATCCAATCACCAGAGCTTCCAAATAAAATCCACAAAGATCCATATGGCCAATTAAAAAAACAATCTATCAACACTTGTTGAAAACGAAAACTAAATCCCAGAAACTCTTCACTCTCAAGGATTTCCAATGATATTATTCTCGCTTCCCTCCACTCAAACGATGTCCAACATATCCTTTGTCAGCAATTCCACACTAATAAATACCATCCCTCAGATTTCATTATTAAATTAAAACTTAACCATGAACTTAGATTTCATTATTAAATTAAGACTTAACCATGAATGAACCAGACTATGCAGCAAAAAGGCTCACCCACGAATGATTAATCACTATAATAACACAATTAACTTTAACTCGTTGAAAGTAATATTAATTTAAAAACTTTATCTGTGTTACTAATTTACTAAAATTGAGGGATTAATTAAAATTTTTTTTATATATTATAAAAACTAAACATTAAAAAAATAATATTTTTGATTAAAGAAAAAATTAAATTATTTTTAAAGAAAATAACTTTAAAAAGTTATTTTCTATATTTTAATAATTTTATTAAGATTTTCATATATAAATTTATTAATATTTTTTATTTTTAAAATTAAAATTAAAATTAAATAATAAAAAATAAATGATTTGTTGGAAAATAGTTTACATGGAAATATTTTACATAGATTTTTTTTAAATATAATTAATTTTTTGCAAATAAATAGAGTTTTAATGGTAAAAATACAAAGTAAAAACCCAAAATCTAAAAGGATTTCTTAAAAAAAATAACAACACAGAATTAAGGAATTAAGGAATTGAGGCATGGAAATCAATTACATAAAATCGGGTAGCATTATTTAATAGTCAAACAGAACATAAATTTTGAAAATATATTAAAAATTATAGAAAATGAAATTTTTAGTGGCAGAAAAGAAACAAGACAATATATTTATCTAAACTACTTCTAAATGCAGAATCTAACAACTAGATAAACTAAAAAAAATGAAGAAAATTAGTGAAGAAAAAGCATAGTTTGAAAACGTATATTTTTTGGTTGATTACTCTTGGACTGATGAGCCTGTTCTTAACATTTAGAATTTTAAGTAGACTAGCATACTTAGTCTGGTGGTAAGTTGATATGGAGCAGTTAGCCTTGGATTTTACGGCAGACTTAAACCGTGCCTAACTTTTGCTGCCAACATTCGATAAAGATCCACAATAACTTTTCAGAAAAGGAATTTCGAGACGCATGACTTTCAAAAATGTGACGAGGGCCGTAGGCCCGGTCACAAAGTTCGACATGAAAATTCCATCGTTTAGGGATTTAATTTTGCAGTTTAATTATTTTTTTAGATATTTTGGGTATTTTCGTAATTTTGCATATTAGGGTTTTATTTCTATTATAAATAGCCTCCCTTGACTATTAGAAAGTCACTTTTTAATTTTTGAGAAATTTCAATAAGACTTTTCGTTTTTTAACCTATCTTTTCTTTTATTTCGTCTTAGTCAAACGATATTGGTTAAAACTTCTGACGGAATCTAAATAGTTCTTTATCATAAGTACATAAATGTGAGAGGTATTTCTTGACACTTAGAATTCTAAGTAAATTAGCATGCTTAGCATGGTGGTAAGTATATAAATGTGAGACGCAGCAGGTTCTACTCCATCAATCTCTAATTTTCAATTCAAAAAACAAAAAATTTAAAGTAAACTAATCAATTGACCTAAAATCTAAGTGAAACTAAGTGTAAATAGTGGGTAAAACTTTGCAATTAATGAATGTAGCCTTCAAAACATGTCCAATAATATATAATTTTTACCTATATTTCTTTTTAAATTTTCAGCTCCACTTTAATTTAGTAAAAACTCTAGAACTACGGATATACTTGTAGTAGAAAAATGATCATCCTAATTCTACCATTTATTTCATGAAAAGAAAAATATTTTTCTATATTTTTTTAATGTTTATAACATTTATAAAAATTAGTGAATGAAAAATAATTTTCTGATTAAAAAAATTAAGTTAGCTTTTAAAAAAATTATTTTATTTTTTAAAATTATATTCTATATTTTAATAATTTTATTGACATCTTTATATAAATTTGTTAATATATTTTGTTTTTTAAATTAAATTAAATATTTTCTAAATTCATTTAAAGCTTTGAAAAAAAAATTAAATTGAGACTAATTAAATAATTAATAGTTTTAGCCCTAAAAACCTTTAAAATGAACTCAGTTACCTAATTTTAAAAATTAAAATCTAAAAATGAATACACATATTAATTGCTAAATACAACATTATTTGACTTTATTAATATTCTTGATATTCCACATTATTCTATGGTATTTTCATTATAGGATTATTTACTACTTGTACAAAATATGCAATCCTGAGTCGGAAAATAGGTGTCCACACCTAACCATTTTAAAACCAAGAAGAAACTTGTCATAAATTCTTCTAAAAGCAAGTAAAACATAATCCATGTTACACAACAATGGTAATGCGAAAATTGAATAAAATTAAAATCTTTTAATTTGCAGTAAATTCCTTGTTTCAGTGTCTCTTTAACTGCCTATTTCAAGCCAAATAAGGACTTTTGAAACTTATATATTTGAGTTAGTAATTTCTTTCTATACCTTTTTAGGATAGCAATATGTCACTCTTCATTGCTATATTCATACAAGAAATAATTGTTAATGTCTATTTGGTAGGGACTCCAACTTCTTCAGCATTAGAAGAAGCATGCTAATAATTGATTTAGCTATAAGCATTCTGACCTATCAACCAAATATTTGACCTTATACCCGTACACAGGTTGTAGGCTTTTTCCTTGCATGCAAAATGATTAACTTCCACGTTTGATTAGCTTCTATAGCTTTAACTCATTTTTTATGGCATTTATTGATAGAAGTAAGGATTAACGCAGCGGAAGCAACACAGAAGCGAAATAAATATAAAGGCAAACCATTTCAAATGTTTGCACTTCTTTTTCCTTACAATCACCTGGCATCACAAGACTGCACACTTGGCTGAATCTTCCCCATTTTCAGTTATGAATGCACTTCCACTTTCTGCTACACCATGTGTGCCCGCTTTCTACATCTCGGGTGGCCTTTATATAGATTTTTTCTAAACAAAAAGATAATTATTTATGATCAGACCAAATTTAGACCATTTTGTCATGTTGTTATTAATGTTAATTTATAATTTTTCTGCCTAATTATGTAGTTTTGATATTATTTTGCAGAAAATAGTGTAAAGAGGTAATTTGGTGAAACTGCTCTTAAAACTGCCTAAAAGAGGATAAAGGAGAACAAGTTGTTTGTCCAAGTCAAGTTGCAGCTAAAGTGAAGATAAATAAGGAAAGTACATTCAATAGAGTAATTTAAAATTGGGTAAACTATAATTTAGTCCCTCTGGTTTAGTGAAATGTAATCTTTTGTCATTCTGTTTTAAAAAATCTTCAATTTAGTCACTGTAATTTTTAAAAACTATGACATTAGTCCCTCTCGTTAGATTTTCAGTTAAATCACCGTTAATTTTAGTTAAAAAGACTAAAATACCCATTCTCTCTCCTTCCTCTTCCTCTTCCTCTCCTTTCCTTCCTCTTCCTCTTCCTCTTCTTCCTCTTCTTCTTCTTCTTCTTCTTCTTTCTTCTTCTTCTTCCTACCATTTCTGCATCTTCTTCTTCTCCTTCTTCTTTCTTCTTCTCCTTCTTCTTTCTTCTTCTTCTTCTTCTTTCTTCTTCTTCTTCTTCTTCTTCTTCCTCTTCTTCTTCTCCTTCCCAATCTCCTTCTTCTGTTTTTTAAAATAGGCCTTGGTTTTGTTGGAGGATTGTTTGTAACACTATCATCCTCCAAATCAATAACATTTTCTTGTGACATTGAAGCATCTTTATTTGGGTCCTTTTTCCCATCGAATAAGATAGTCAAAAGCCCAGGATGCTTCTTCAAATAAGGGCCAAGCACTTGAAGACTCCTAGAAATGAGAGCTTCAATGTCACTTGTAACACTGCCATATTTACCAGAATCCAACTTATCTATGAAGCTAGAAATCGCAAAAGGGTCAGAATAATCTACAACACTACCATTTTTATCACCATCATCAGATAGTTTCATCCTTTTGTGTCCCTTGAAATATGATTCTGTTAACAATATCAAACACGAGAATTAAAATGGAAAGCAGTTAGAAAATCAGATACTTTTATCAATATGCTACGTTTTTTTGCACAATGAAGCACAAAGAAAAAGAACAGTAAAATAAAAGGGAACTAGTGCACTCAGAGAAAATTTTAAGAAGCAGAAGAAGGAGATCGGGAAGGAGAAGAAGAAGAAGAAGAGGAAGAAGAAGAAGGAGATCGGAAAAGAGAAGAAGAAGAAGAAAAAGAAGCAGAAGAAGGAGATCGGAAAGCATAAGAAGGAGATCGGGAAGGAGAAGAAGAAGAAGAGGAGGAAGAGGAAGGAGAGAGAATGTGTATTTTAGTCTTTTTAACTGAAAATCTAACGGGAGGAACTAATGGCATAGTTTTTAAAAATCACAGTCACTAAATTGAAGATTTTTTAAAACAGAGGGACAAAAGGTTGCATTTCACTAAACCAGAGGGACTAAATTACAGTTTACCCTTTAAAATTCAAATTTCAAATCTTCAAGAAGTCTTTCTTTTATTGAAGAAGCCAAATCTCAAGAAGATGTACTTACCTCCCAAGAGTTCAAAATTTAAAATTCAAAATTCAGCATTCAAAATTCAAAATTCAAAAGAAGATTTCACCTCATCAAGGAGATATAGGGCAACACTTTCAACTATAAAAAGACCACATAAGAAGCCGCCCCACACTTCCTCTCCCATTTGAATCGCACCTCTCCTTCCTCTCCAAGCGTCGATTGGTTCCTTTCTTCTTCTCTTTCTTTTATTTTTGTGTTTTGTTTTAGCTATGAGTGACTGAAACCTCTTTTTCTAGTTGAAGATTAAGTGAAACTTTAGTTGTTTTATGGATTGAGAGATATGAACATATATTGTTTATCTTTTATTTATCAATATTTATGCAATTTCATGCTTAATTCCATTATTGCTTTGTTGTTTAGATCAATAGAGCCCATTGATTCTTGATTGCAAAGTAATAATTTATTAGTTTGGATAGTTTTAAGTCCGTAATTGTTTAAATTATTCAAACACAAGTAACTTTTGGTGTAAAAACTAAAGAAATTGCATGATCTAGCAATATTAGCATATATTTGGGTAGCTAGAATTATGTTTCTCTATTTCTTAATGCAATTGACAGTTGTTAGATGTCAAAGGCCTAAAGACGTTCCTTGGCAGTGATTAATTAGATGACGTTCTGATAGAGCATAATTTAGTCCATTTTATATTAATATTATTAATAAATATTTACATGATTTCTGCTTAATTTAGTGCTTTTAATATTATTTTGCAGAAAATGGTGTAAAAGGACACTTTGGAGAAAATACCCCTAAAACTGCCTTATTTGGAGCAAAAGAGAGCAAGCCTGCTAAGTTGAAATCAAGTCAAGCTAAATATGGAAAGTTCTAAATAAGGAAAGTGGCAGAGAAGGAAAGAACATTCAGCCAAAGCCATTTGAAATTCGAATTTCAAATCAGCAAGTTGCCCTTTCCTTATTCAAGAAGCCATATCTCAAGCTGCCATAATTGAAGAGCCAAAGAAGGAAAGTATTTTGAAATTCAAATCTCCAAGATTCATATTCAGATATTGGATTTCAAGATCCCACTCATTAAGGAAGCCAAATCTCAAGATCACATGTTTCCCACTTTATGCCATGCACATTCAAGTTTCCATAAAAGGCTCCACCTTCCTCTTTAGTGAATGGGCACACTCCAAAAACGTGGGCAGCCTCTTGGACACACCTTGGGCAGTATCTTGAAGATCTTGGACAGCAATTAAAAGACTAAAGAGCCCCCACTTGCATGCTCCACGTTTTTGCCTTCACCCATACACAAAGAAGACACATAACTCACCAAGGGCACTTTGGGAAGTCTCCAAAAGACTCATGGATACTAAAAAGGAAATAGGCAGCCTCTCAACACCTATTTAAAGGCCTCAAGAACACAAGAAGAGGGACAATTCAACTCTCCAAATTCGGCCAAGCAAGGGCAGCCACACTCCAAGGGGCTTCTCCCCTCAATTTCGGTTCTTCTTTCTTCTTTTCTTTAATTTTCTGTTTTGGTTCAGCCATGAGTGGCTGAAACCTTCTTTCTAGTTGAAGTTTGGTTGAAACTAAGGTTGTTTAAAAGGTTGTGAGATCTGAACAGAAACTTTTGTCTTTGATTTTATTCAATATTCATGCAATTATGCTTAATTCCAAGATTGCTTTGTTGTTTTGATCAAATTGGCCACTTGATTCTTGATTGCAAAGTTAATTGATTGTTGATTAGGATATTTGTTAGTCCGTAATTGCTGGAAATATTCTGATCTAAGAACACTTGGTGTAAAAACCAAGAAATTGCATGATCTAACAACATCTCATGCGTTTGAGTAGTTAGGGTTTGGATCTTTCTTGTTCTTCATGCAATTGGCAATTGTTTTGATGCCTATGGCCCAAGGACGTTCCTTGGCAATTTGTTGATTAGTAATTGGTTAGAGGACGTTCCCTAATCAATTTGTTCATAAGGAAAGACATGGTGGTGAGAAGCGTCTTCCACCCCCATAACCAACCTATTGAATCAATCAAGGTAACCATGTTTCAATGATCAACCCAAACAACCAAAGTGGATCCATATCTTCAACTAGACCTTTCTCTTATTGATTTCCTCTTTTATTTTTATTACTTGCTGTTTTAATTACTTTCATTAGTTGTTAATCAAATAATCTCAAAACCCCCCTTTTTACTTTCCTTGCACTTTACTTTTGTTCTATTTGCAATCACTTGCTTTCACTTGTGCTTTCAATTGGTTTGATTGGTCTTGATTAAGATAAATAAATAGGTAATCAATTCTCTGTGGATACGATCCTTCACCACTGTCTACAGTTGTATTTGTAGGTAACCAAGAAGGTTATTTTTGACCGGCTTCGACAACCGCTCCTGTCAAAAATTGGCGCCGTTGCCGGGGAATTGATTTACTTGTTTGTTTATTTTCTTTCATGACCAGATCTGATTCATGGATAAGGCTCGACGACTTCAGCAATCTCAACCATATGGAGGATTCTATGAACAGCCAAGACATGATCCCCACCATGGCTCATACAATCCATATTGGGGAGACCCTCAGAATTATGGCTATGCAAGAGACCAACCAGTTCATGCATATGGAGGATTCTATGAACAGCCAAGACATGATCCCTACCATGACACATACAATCCATATTGGGAAGACCAACCGAACTATGGCTATGCTGAGGCTAACAACTACCAAGATTATCAAGGATATCAAGCCCAACCAGAACCTTCAAATCCAGATCAACACTTTGAAAAGATGATGGAAACAATGATGGAAACAATGGTGAACACCATGCAAGGCGTGCGACAAGACCTAGGCCAAATGACCACATCTATGCAAGGCATGCAAGAGGACATAGGGCAATTGGCCATCTCATTGAATGCAATCATGTTAAAAAGAGAGCAAGAACTTCAAGATATGGAGGATGATGAGGAAAGTTGGCAAGTACAAGAACAAGCTGCTAAAGAGACACAACCAGAAAATTGTTTGTCCAAACAAACTGATCAAACAGAACCTGTTGATAATTTAGATATCATTGATTGTTTAAGTAAAAATGTTTTTTATCAAAATGATATGCTAAACAATGATTTTTGCAGGGAAGAGAACCAGAAAGAGCCAGAACTGAAAGACACTAACTGTTGCATCCAACAGGTGGACTGTGAACACGCACAGAACAAAGGAGAGCCTATCACACCTCTTCAAATCAATCTTGCACAGTCAGAAGGAACTCCAACTGAACCACCTCAGCTTGGACCGCAGGACAGTCCTGCAGCTCTTCTAGTTGCACCTCTTCAGCTTCCATCGCATGAAACTCCTTTCATTCTTCCATTCCAGATCAATCTTGCACAAGAAGGAGTACCTGAAATCCTCTCAGGCACGTCCTTTCAGCTTCCAACACAAATCAGTCTTCCACCTCAGTTAGGTCCTATGCAGAAGGAGGAAACTGAAACTCCTTTCATCCTTCCAATGCAAACAGTCCATGCCCAGGAGGGACAAATGGTAGTCCAATAGCCCAAACCAAAGGAGCATGCAGATCAATGCCTTCCAAAACCTCCGGATAAGGTAGAATTTATTTTGCTTGAACTTGATGCCAAATTGCAGCCACCCATGGAGAAATATCAATTGAAGTTGGAAGTGCTCAAAAATACAAACATGAGGGCTAGAGGCACACCTCATTTAAAAGAGGAGAAGCTCATCATGTTACTTCATGAGTACATGGAGAAAGTAGGATGGTTCATGACCAAATCAAAAGGAGCGCTACACTTTTTGCTCAATGCAGTTGGGACTCTTTTCCCCTCCCCAATTACTTGAGCCTTGATCAAGAGGATCGCACCATGCACACCACACCCAGGGAAGTACTCAGTTTCCTTTGTTCTTTTATGTTTCTTATACATTGAGGACAATGCATGATTTAAGTGTGGGGGTGCATATCTCTGAATTTTTACTTTTAAGTTTATTTTCACTTTAATTTTTTTTTTTTTTAAGTTTATTTTCGCTTTAATCTTTAGTTTGCTTGCATTAGGCAAAAATTTTCCATTTTTGTTATTTTTATGCTTTCAATAAAACACACACAACCACAACCTTCTTCTTCCTTTTTGTTTTGCTCTACTCAAACTAATGAACTATGTTAGATGAGTTCTTTCTTGCCATGACCTCATTGATGTGATGACTCTTTAAACTTATGTTGAATCACCTGCAGTGAGTTATATTCATGTTTGAGAATTGCCTTTTGAATTGAATCTTTGAGTTTGCCATGGTGAAAAATATATTGATGACCCTCAATCGATTGAGAAAAATCAAAATTGTGTGAATGAACTTAATGTGACCTGATTTAGCAATTGGTGTTGATTTGCCCAAATCATTGAGAGAAAGAAAATTCAGCAAAGGCAAAGCCCTCAAAAGCACAAATTCAAAAACTGTTCCAATGGTCAAAAGACTAAGAACAAGGCTAGTAGCCACTTGGATAGGTGACCAACTGAAAAATATAAACCATGACATCAAAAATAGGTTAGTGACCTTTCCAAGCAAGATCTAAAGTGCAAAAGCCTGAATAAAGTACTTCAAGGTAAGGGCAAGTCAATCCAAAAGCTAGAAAAAGTCTTAACAAACTAATGTGCATGTCTCTCTTGAGGAAAACAAATCCTAGCCATGGTAAGCAAAGGGAAACAAGGAAAAGAGGTGAGTAATCTTCATGCATATATTCTTCACTGCAATGCTTCAAAATAGGGGTCTAGAGTATGAGCTTAAAATAAGGATCTAGAGCAAAGAAAGCTTATTTGACTATGTTTGTTTGCTTGAGGACAAGCAAAAGCTTAAGTGTGGGGGTATTTGATAGAGCATAATTTAGTCCATTTTATATTAATATTATTAATAAATATTTACATGATTTCTGCTTAATTTAGTGCTTTTAATATTATTTTGCAGAAAATGGTGTAAAAGGACACTTTGGAGAAAATACCCCTAAAACTGCCTTATTTGGAGCAAAAGAGAGCAAGCCTGCTAAGTTGAAATCAAGTCAAGCTAAATATGGAAAGTTCTAAATAAGGAAAGTGGCAGAGAAGGAAAGAACATTCAGCCAAAGCCATTTGAAATTCGAATTTCAAATCAGCAAGTTGCCCTTTCCTTATTCAAGAAGCCATATCTCAAGCTGCCATAATTGAAGAGCCAAAGAAGGAAAGTATTTTGAAATTCAAATCTCCAAGATTCATATTCAGATATTGGATTTCAAGATCCCACTCATTAAGGAAGCCAAATCTCAAGATCACATGTTTCCCACTTTATGCCATGCACATTCAAGTTTCCATAAAAGGCTCCACCTTCCTCTTTAGTGAATGGGCACACTCCAAAAACGTGGGCAGCCTCTTGGACACACCTTGGGCAGTATCTTGAAGATCTTGGACAGCAATTAAAAGACTAAAGAGCCCCCACTTGCATGCTCCACGTTTTTGCCTTCACCCATACACAAAGAAGACACATAACTCACCAAGGGCACTTTGGGAAGTCTCCAAAAGACTCATGGATACTAAAAAGGAAATAGGCAGCCTCTCAACACCTATTTAAAGGCCTCAAGAACACAAGAAGAGGGACAATTCAACTCTCCAAATTCGGCCAAGCAAGGGCAGCCACACTCCAAGGGGCTTCTCGCCTCAATTTCGGTTCTTCTTTCTTCTTTTCTTTAATTTTCTGTTTTGGTTCAGCCATGGGTGGCTGAAACCTTCTTTCTAGTTGAAGTTTGGTTGAAACTAAGGTTGTTTAAAAGGTTGTGAGATCTGAACAGAAACTTTTGTCTTTGATTTTATTCAATATTCATGCAATTATGCTTAATTCCAAGATTGCTTTGTTGTTTTGATCAAATTGGCCACTTGATTCTTGATTGCAAAGTTAATTGATTGTTGATTAGGATATTTGTTAGTCCGTAATTGCTGGAAATATTCTGATCTAAGAACACTTGGTGTAAAAACCAAGAAATTGCATGATCTAACAACATCTCATGCGTTTGAGTAGTTAGGGTTTGGATCTTTCTTGTTCTTCATGCAATTGGCAATTATTTTGATGCCTATGGCCCAAGGACGTTCCTTGGCAATTTGTTGATTAGTAATTGGTTAGAGGACGTTCCCTAATCAATTTGTTCATAAGGAAAGACATGGTGGTGAGAAGCGTCTTCCACCCCCATAACCAACCTATTGAATCAATCAAGGTAACCATGTTTCAATGATCAACCCAAACAACCAAAGTGGATCCATATCTTCAACTAGACCTTTCTCTTATTGATTTCCTCTTTTATTTTTATTACTTGCTGTTTTAATTACTTTCATTAGTTGTTAATCAAATAATCTCAAAACCCCCCTTTTTACTTTCCTTGCACTTTACTTTTGTTCTATTTGCAATCACTTGCTTTCACTTGTGCTTTCAATTGGTTTGATTGGTCTTGATTAAGATAAATAAATAGGTAATCAATTCTCTGTGGATACGATCCTTCACCACTGTCTACAGTTGTATTTGTAGGTAACCAAGAAGGTTATTTTTGACCGGCTTCGACAACCGCTCCTGTCACGTTCCCTAATTAATCTATGCTTAAGGAGGGATATGGTGGTAATAAACATCTCCACCTCCATAATTAATTTATTGAATCAAATAAAGGAATCTAAGTGTTAATGATCAATCCCAACGACTGAAGTGGATCAAATTCTTCAACTAGAATTTTTTTTTTTAAAATTTAGTAATGTTATTACTAAATCCGTTAATAATTCACATTTATAAATATAACATCACCTCCTCTCCTTTTATCATTCATTCATTTTATTATTTTTCTTTTTTCTATTTTCTTTCCCTTTCTCTTATTTTCTTTCTTTTTCTATTACTTTTTTCATTTCACTTTCTTATTTCATAATTTTTTCTTCTCATTTATTTTTTCTATTATTTTCCTTTCATCTCTTACATTTTTTTCTCTAATTCTCTTCCCTCTTGTATTATTTTTTCATTTGTTTCTCATAATTTTTCTTTCACTTTCTCTTTTTTTTTTTCCCATCATTTTCTTCCTTTTCCTCTCATTTTCTTCATTTTCTCTATAATTCATTCATATTAGTTTCTCTCATATTATTTTCTTCTATCATTTTCTTTATATGTATATTTTTTCTATTATTTTCTCCTCATTTATTTTCTTCTATAATCATTTGTTCCATTTTTTTTTCTCTAATCATCTTTTTACTCTATTTTCGTTCTTCATTCTTTTACACAATTTTTTATTTTTCTATCATTTTCTTTATTTTTCTCTTTTTTCTTTCTTTTTTTATCATTTTCTCTAATTTTATGTCATTTATTTTTCTCTTATTTTCACTTTCTATATATTTCTAATAATTATTGGACATAAATTAAAAATTTAATAATAATAATAATAATATAATTTTAAATCTTATTAAATTAATAAAAAATAATGTTAATAATAAAATTTATTATTTAACCGAAATAATAATTATTTTTAAATTATTTAAATTTTTAATAAATCTATTAACGAATTGCAATTCGTTGATAATTTACTAATGGATTTATCAATGGATTTTACATCTGTTAATAAATTATTTTTCTCTCAATTTATTAACAGATTTTATTTAAAATTCGTTAGCAATAGTTACGGAAATACCGATAGTAAAACTATTAGTATTACTAATAGACTTGAAAGTTATTGATAAAAATTTACCAACAAGTTTTTTAAATAAATGATCGTAATCCGTTAATAATCTGTTAATAAACGAATTACCAACAGATTTTTATTGGATTACCAATGAAAAAATTTATTAGTAATTCGAAAGTTTCTTGTAGAGAATAAGTATCATGATTTTTTTTTAATTGCATTTTAAAATCAATTTGAATTCAGAAAATACATTTTTTTAGTGTGAAAATACAGAGCAAGTATTAATTTTAAATTTATTATCATTATTGTTGGGTTATATATTGTTAATGATGAATTTGAATACTAATTTGGCGCGCGTGGATATATGTTAGTACATTTGTAATTCACATTTAAACTATTTAAAAATAGGAGTAAGGTGACCTCATAATTCATTCAGTAAGTATCATAAATTTTTTATTGCATTCTTAAATTAATTTGAATTCAAAAAGTATGTTTTTTGAATGTGAAAATACAGAGTAAGTATTAATTTTAAAACCTATTATTATTATTATTATTATCAGGCTATTAACCGTTAATGATGAATTTGAATATCAATTTAGCACTCGTAGATATATATTAGTGCATTTGTAGTTTACACTATCTTATACTAAGATAAAAAGTTTAAACTTTAATTCACAAAATACAAAAAAATATGTCCTAGAAATAAATAATAATAATAATAATAAAAAGGTTTTTGATCATTAGGAATGCTAAACAGGACAGGCGAGGTCACTGCCCCGTCTCGTTCCATTTCGACTCCGTTTGGCTGGCCTAGAAAATTTCTCATTGAGGGGCAAAAAGGGTAGGTTTCCCATACTGACTTTTTTTTAAGTTTCAATATATGTAAAATATAAATTTATTTATAAAAAATAAGTTATATGTTAAAAATTAGATATATGCTGATATATATTTTTTAATGGGTAAATTACACTTTAATCCTTAAATTCTAATGTAATTAATTGATTAGTTCCTTTATTTTTAAAACTAAACACTTAAAATTCTCTATTTTCATTCTATTCAAATACACAATCCTTTCATCCTAATTTGCTCCATGAATTACCTATTAAAAAAAAAATTTCTTCTTAAAATACCCTTCTCTACTTAAAGGAAAAACTTTATATTTAAATTTTTACATTTTATACATTAAAACACATTAATACTTAAAAACAAAATCAGAAATCTTTTCATATTTACTGTTATTTTCAATTTTCTTGGTATTAAAATTCAACTAATTTTCAACATTTGAGTCCTTCCATTTCTTATATTAAAATACATCGGTTCTTAAAAATAAAATTTAAAATTTTATCAAATTTATTGTGATTTCCAATTTCATTTGTTTTAAAATTCAAAATAATTTCAAACACTTGAGTCTTTCCATTTCTATACGATAAAACACATAGGTTTGTGAAAATAAAATTTACATTTTTCTTAAATTTTCTATCATTTTTAATTTTCTTTGTATAAAATTCAACTAATTATACGATATTTAACTTCCTCCTTTTTCATATATTAAAATACACGTCTCTATCCAAAACTATTTGAGATTTTCTAGTTTGTTGTCATTTCTTAATTTTTTTTTGTATAAAATTTAACTAATTATAAATACTTAAGTACTTCACGTTTTATATATTAAAACACATCAGTTTCTAATAATAAAATATGTAAGTTTTCTTTTACTTCCTGTCATTTTTAATTTCTCCTATTTTTCACGGCCACAACAACCATTAAAAAACTAATACTTTCTTTCATTCAAATTTTTCATAATTTTATAATCTTCCTTAATTTTCTTCACATCTTAAAATGCCCCATAACCATTTGAAGTAGATATTTCTCTACTTGCAACTGTCCTGTGGAGAAATGAGAGAGGAAAAAGGAGGAGTTTGTTTTCAAATATAAAAGTTTTCTTTACATATATTGTAGGGCATAGCAAGGGTATTGTGAGAAAAAAAATATGTTTTGTTAAGTTTAACCAACTATTTACCTTTGAACACATGAAAAAATAGATAGAAAGATTATGTATTCAGCCGGAATAAAAATAAAGGAGTTTAAATGTTTAATTCAAAAAATACAGAGATCGATCTGTTAATCACGCTATAATCCAATGAATAAAATGTAATTTATTTTTTTAATTAAAAATCATAATATTTATGTACTTAAATCAATAAAATAAATTAATTTTTTAATAAAAATAATAAATAAATGTCCATAGAGGAAACTTTGTTTCCATCCATTCCCCACACAAAATCTACACGGAGCATGACTGGAAAAAAGATCGAGTTCAAACGGATTGTCATCCCCGATGATATACTTGAAATGTCCTTAGCACATATATCCTAATTTCCTTTTTTTTTTTTGGTAAAATTGATTTTTATTGGGGAATCGAATTTAAAATTTCATAATACTGGACATGGCTTTACTACAAGTAAATTAAAATTAATTAGTTACAATTTTCAAATTTGTAACTATTAAATAAAGCAAGGAGATTGATTAAATTTTAAATATCATTTTTTTAAAAAAATAAAAAAATAAAAAAAAGGCTTAAGCAAAATAAATAAATAAATGTATCTTCGATGTTCAAACTTTGTTGAGGAAATATTGGAAGACCATTAAGACTTGAGCGCAAAAAGTGCCATTGACTCGTTAGTTTAAAGTTTATTTATTTATTTTCTCATAAAAATTATTTATTTGTTTATTTATTTTTGTTTTGAAGGAGCATTTGATGAATATTCTCTAGTAGTTCAATAGATATGAAGTCATAATTGATCGTGTTAGATATCGATTAACAATGGTATATTAAGAGTAGCTTATTTTTACTGTTTCTTTCTTTAATAGACCTGGTATTGGCTTTGTTTTCTCTATTTTGTATGTGTCTTTGCTGTGGTTTAGTTTTGTAATAGAGGTTTTCCAAGTTTTTTCAATTAATAAGCAAATGCTTAGATTTGAGTGTTCTCATCTTGTTTTTAGATTTTAGATTCTGTTGACATGCTAAGTTTTTTCTGGATTAATGCACAAAATTTTCTTCCCTTATAAGAAAAAAAAAAAATTCCATAATATTGTTTCATTGCATTTGAAATCAAAAGGGTTGTTGATTTCAGATTCACTTTGTTCTTCTCATTAGTCGCCAAGGAAAGGTTAGATTGACCAAATGGTATTCTCCTCATTCCCAAAAGGAAAGATCTAAGGTATTCTATCTTTACTTTTCTCTCATATTCATACATGATCTCTATTGTTGGATTCGAAATTGGTGATTCAATTTTATTATAAAGTAAATTTAAATATAATTATGATAATTATCTGAAATTTCAATCATTAATTTATATATTAAAAAATCCAAATTTATATATACATTTTGGTGATAGCAAGTTTTTGTGCAGATAATTAGGGAGCTTAGTGGTGTAATAATAAATCGTGGTCCCAAGCTCTGTAACTTTGTGCAATGGAAAGGACTTAAAGCTGTTTATAGAAGGTTGTATTATAAGCCTTTAAACACTGTTTCCCTTTTCTTTTTATTCAATTTTATGCACTCTTTTTTAACAACTAAAGCAACTTTATTGTTACATTATAGTTACCATATTAGATCAACGTTTTATTAATAATTAAAATTTTAATACCTTTCTCCTATCTCTAACGCTTCATTTATTTACAGAAAATAATTTATATTTTTAAAAATATTTTCCATAAAAATTATTTACTATGAAAAATATTTTCCATAAAAAATATTTTCTGATAAAATAATTTGTTTTTTATTGCTTAATTTTAATTTAAAAAATAAAATATATTAATAAATTTATATACAAAACTCTTAGTAAGAATCTCAAAGTATGAAAAATGACTTATGTTTTTTAATCAAAAAATATTTTTCATTTACTAAATTTTTCAAATACTCTAAACATCAAAATATGAAAAATATATAAAATGTTTTCTGTAAAACAAACTGTATTTAAAAATGAAAAATTGTCTTCTAAAATCAAGTAGCAAATTGGGTTGAGAAAAGTATTTACTGTTTCTTTTTGATAATGGAAGTAGGATTACAAGTGATTGATATGTTTTTATAACAAATTGTAAAAATTTTGATGGTGAGTAGGTATGCAGGATTGTACTTTTGTATGTGCATTGATGAGGGTGACAATGAACTAGAGGCTCTTGATATTATTCATCACTATGTTGAAATATTAGATCGTTATTTCGGCAGCGTAAGCCTTCTAATTACTCTTAAATTTTCATAGTTGATGAAACTGCATCTTCAATTCATTATTTCTTGTTTCTTTTTAGGTTTGTGAGCTAGACTTGATCTTCAATTTTCACAAGGTATTTTATATGCATTATCATATAAACATGCAACTCATTCATATTAGAGTTTTTTTTTTTTTCTTAATTTACAAATATTAAAACGCACTCCAAACTATATTAGGTCTACTCTCCAAACTATATTAAAACGCACTCCGCCGCATTAGCCAAGTTTATAATGTTTCCGATTTGTTTTAATGTTAGCAGGCTTATTACATATTGGATGAGATATTGATTGCTGGTGAGCTTCAAGAATCAAGCAAGAGAACAGTGATCCGGTTGATGTCTACACATGTATGGTTATTTAATTATAATTTTTACCATTTTGATATTAATAATGCAAATACATGTGATTTGAGAAGTCTTTATTGACTTCTAATTGGGTTTCTAAATGTAGGATTCCTTAGTGGACATGGCTAAAGAGCAAGGTAGTTCCATAAGTAACATGATTGCTCATGTCACCAAATAGGGGAAACCATTGAACATCAAAGAAATCAACCTCTCCTTATTACTTGATTGCCAGTAGTTATTATTCTAATATGTTTAAATTTCCTTTAATGGTTATGTGTATTTATTTTAAAATTTCTATTGTAATAAGTATATAATATCCTCTCGTAGAAAAAGTTTTTTTTTTTTCCTTTATTTTTTTTTAAAGGCAGGAGAACTATTTATGACTAATATAACAAAGTACTTGATCAATAGAATATAACTGATAAAAAAAAATAAAACTCTTTATGAATTGTTTGATATTAAGTTTAATAAAAGTAGAAATTTATTTATTTTTTATATAAATCAAGATCAACCCTAAATTTTAATTTATTTGATAGACAAGTTAATTGAGGTTAAATTTAATATTATTCGATTCATTACGAATTATAAGTTTAGCTTGACTTATCTACAAACTCCAAAATTAATTGGTTAAGTTCGATAATTGACTCATTTATAAATTCTGAATAGTTTTGATAGTAGCATCATGTATAAGTTCATTAAATAAGCTTGGAAAAATAAATAGAATAACTTTGTAATTGAATAAAATTTGTAATGTAATGCTTCTTAAAAAAAATGTTACATAATGTAATAAAGCATTACATTACTTTGTCTAAAAGAAAAAAAAAATTTAATGACTATTTATAATCTTTTTTTTTTTTTTACAAATCTAAATTTATATTCATGAAATGTAAGAAATTACTAATATAGTTTTATATAATATCTTTATAAATATTATTTTAATTTAAAATTAATATTCCACCACCACCATATTATTTTATTAAACATTAACTTAATTTAAAAATATAAATTTCTAAAACCACCCTTCAAACGCCATATATAATAGAATTATTTTCTAACTATAGTTTTCAAGATTAATTTAACTCTAAATACAGCATCTGAACTAATATAATAAAATTCCAAATAAGTGTTGACAAAAGGAAAATTGATAAACAAGTTTATGAAATGAAATGATATTCTTAAATATAAACATCCAAGCATTGCACTCACAGGCTTAAACTGATGGTAAATGCATCTCACTAAATATGTAATATTTCAAGTTCTACTCATTTAATCCTCCAATTTCCAGTTAAAAAAAAAACATTCAAGCACTAATTAGTAAAATTAGATGAAAACTATTTTCTACCCATTCAGTGAACATTTCAACAGCCAAATTATTCCTCCAAACACTCCAGTTAGTTAATGCTCCATGCAAAATTTGATGGGTTACGAAACTACTAAAATTTAATTAGTGGTGAGCAGGTCAATGGCCAATTCTATAGAAACTAAAAAGAAATTAATTCTTTTGTAGTCTTATAAAAATGGGGATTTTAATTTCAATTAAATACTAAAGTTAAACTAAATTAACTTTAGGAAATAGAACTGTTAAATTAAAGTGGAAAAATCAATATGAAAATATTTCAATCAAATGTATGATATCAATTTTAATTTAATAATTTGTCGCATATCCAAAGGTAATTCTACTTTCTTTTCGTTAAGTTAGTTATAATCTTTAAAAATGTTTTAAACAACCGATCATTCCATAATGTTAAACTAGTCAGGAACAATCATTGATTAATCCTAATTTTAGATAATCATAGAAAATACTTCTAAAATTTAATCCAATTATTATATTAAAAATTAAAAAAAAACTTGATTCTAACCAATAAATACAAAACACTGTGTTCATTTAAAATATATCATATTCTTCCTCAGGAAAGCTTAATCAATCTTATTTACCATTAGTTTCAAGTTAATTAGATAATTATAGTTTAATCAATTTTAATGACAATATATTATTTTAACAATTGCATAATGAGCATATTGCAACAATTAATAAAATAATAAAAATAAAAATAAAAATATTTAGATTTCACTATTGGTAAACTGAAAATCTAATTATCTTTCAATTGACAGGGGTGTTGGGATTTAATTCAAAATTTTAAATATTTCTTATGATTTTCAATTATTATTTTTTATTATTTTAAATTTTTTATAATTCCAATAAATTATAGAATTTATTAGGATATTTTGAGATTTTTTAAGTTTTGAATCTTGGTTGTAGGCTATATAAAGGCATCTGAATTTCATTTTTAATAACATAGTTCTATACTCAGTTCAGTATTCAGTTAAGTATTCAATTCTCTACTTCTTTCTTCTTTTTCTTTTCTAGTATTATGACTCAAATTCTCAATATCGTATTCAGTTCACTTTCAGTATTATAACTCAAATTCTCAAAATGGTATAAGAGTTTTGATGATCTTATGGGGTTGTAAAAAGAAAATTCAAGAGAGCTTGTGGAACACACTTTTATGGGTGCTCCAAAGATGATCGATGAGAAGTTTATTGAGAAAAAAATTTATTTGGAAAGAAGTGCTCCAATAATAATAAAAAAAAATTAACGCTGATAAAAGCTTAGTGTGGTGATTTGGAGAGAAGTACTCCATGTGAGGTTGGTGAGAAATGCATCAACAATTGTTAAGAAAAGTGTATCATACAGTGGAGAGAAGTGTTTCACAATAGTTGGAGAGAGATGTTTCATCCATAAAATGTAAATTTTAAAAAAATTTTAAATTAAAAGAGAATATTGGGATTTAATTTAAAATTTCAAATATTTGTTTTGATTTTCAGTTTGTTATTTTTATTATTCTAGATTTTTTATTATTCAAATAAATTATAGGATTTGTTAGGATATTTTGAGATTTTTTAAGTTTTGAATCTTGATTGTAGTGTATATAAAGGCATCCTTTAGGTGTTCAGCATGGGGTATTTAATTCTAAGATTGTAGAGGTTATGGGTTTAAGGGCAACTTTAATTTGGTTAAAGGATAATGGTCAGTCTAGTGCCATATATAGTTGAAATGGATTAAGAAGAGATGGTGATGGCAGTTAATTCTGAGGAAGAGGACTTGGGCAAATTATTTCTTATCATATGAATTTACTTATTCAAAGATTGTCTATTTTGGATTTGACAACAAATTAATTTAGTAGATCATCCTTTAGTTAAGGTGATACTATACATGCTAATCTCACTTTATAGTCTCAAGTCTCGAAGCTCACTTTGTTCTGTTTTATCTTCCTATATTGTTTCAGTTTTTACATTTTCTATCTTAAGTTGGCTATATATATGAGGGTCCATTGGTCTGAGTTTAGTTTGAATATGATAAATTACGTTTTTCTTCAATTTTTTTCCTCCAAAGTTTTTCTTTAATTTACTATTAATAAAATGTAGCAGATTTCAAACCATTGTTATTGATTAGGCCTACGGAGATTCTGAGTTGCTTTCACTCCTTGTAAATCGTCCCCCTATCTATAAGGAATGTGAGAATTATTGTAATGATTGCGTCAATAATAATGTATAATTATTATTTTGCCCTTAGAAAAAAATAAATAGCCTACTTATAAATTCTCATATTCAATTCTTATTTCTTGTGCCAACTGTGAGACTTTTAATTGAATGCTATCTGTTGATTTCATTGTTCACTTATATGACCTTGACTATTCAAGATATTTATATTCACTGGATATCGGATGATTCTTAAAACTGACTTGGCTTGAAGGTGTTTTAGTCAAGGTATTTATGTTCACAGGGTATCGGGTGATTCTTAAAACTGAATTGGCTTGAAGGTGTTCAAATCAAGTGTCGCACGGTCTCAAATGAGTGATATTAATCCAAAAACTTTCAAATTACGCACAAACCAAAAAAACACGTTCATCTAATATTGGTCTTGAATCAGAGCATAACTGAGAAGAGCTCATAGAATTCAAACTTTTCAGTAATGGTCAATTGAGATTGCTGAAAAATGCTACTAGACTTATTTTGTAATTTTTAGCTAGAAACTCACCTTTTGGTCAAAATTTTCTTTTAACAATTGAGAAGGGAAGTGTCGAACATTGAGGAAAGGTGGTGATAAGAAGGGCCCAATAGTAATGAGTGGAGTAAGAAGAAAAGAGATAAAAAAAGATGGAGGAAAAAGTTGCATAAGAGAAGAAGGAAAAAGAGAAAGAGGACATTCCTAGAAATATAAATGATGTAAGTATTGCATCTTTAGATTCTAAAATTTTCCAATTTACCGATGCAATTCAACAATTGGCTGCAGGAAATAATGTACGGACTTATGACATATGCAAAAAAGTTGACTATCCCACGGATATGTACCCCACCCTTCAGGACAATGAGAAACAGGTAAATGTCATTCGAGGATTCAATGGACAACAAAGGAAGTATGACCCATTTTTAAATACATACAATCCGGGGTGGAGAGATCATCCAAACCTTAACTATGAGTATAGACATAAAATTTTCAGCCAATAGCAAATTATCAAACTGTAAAATTAGGTATGTCTCTAAAAGACATTGCATAGTCTCTTGTTAATAGCACTTTTACTTTAAAACAATGACAACAATAATAAATGTAAATAAATTCTTTAAAATTTTCACTATTTAAAATATTAAAATTATAAAATTAATGGAATAAAAGTAAAATTGTATAATTAAAAACATTATAAAATCATGCATAATTGAGCTTAACTCATTTGGTATAATAATGTTTATTTGCTATTTGATAATTCATTTAAATTTAACAACAATAACGAACTTTATTGATCTACACAAAGAATTCTTACGCAAAACCAGAAAGGAAAATGAAGGCAATTAAATTTTGATATGCAAGAACTTGCATGGAGCCTGAAGAGCTGGTTTTTCAACTAACCACAGTGCTAAATGGGCATGGACATGGAGGAGCAGTTACTTGGACAATACCTTCAAGCATCAGGACAACCATTTTCATGGTTGGTCTTAGAGCAGGATCTTCCTGGATGCACCAAATTGCAACCATCACAAACCTCTCAATCTTCTTCATATCATTCATGGCTTCCTCGTCGTCTTCAACCAAAGCACTTATCCTTCCTTCTTGGTAACAATCATAAGCCCAATCAACTAGAATTGCTCTCTCTTCACTCACTTCTGTATCCACACATTTCCTACCACTAATTATCTCCAACAGCAAGACTCCAAAGCTGTACACATCGGCCTTTACTGTGACAGGCATATTCCTGAACCATTCTGGCGCAACATACCCTTTGGTTCCTCTAATAGCAGTAAACGTTTGGCTCTGATCCAACACCAAAAGCTTTGCCAATCCGAAATCAGCGATCTTGGCATTGCAATAGTCATCTAGCAGAATATTTTGAGGCTTTATATCGCAATGGATGATTTGAGTGCTACAATCTTCATGTAGGTATACAAGTCCTCTAGCAATTCCAAATGCTATCCGGATTCTCTGGTTCCAGTTGAGTGTTGCCTTTGTAAAAAGGAAGTTTGCTAGTGCTCCATTGCTCAAGAACTCATATACTAATAAGCGGTGTTGTCCCTCATCACAGAATCCTACAAGCCGGACTAGATTCTTGTGGTGTGTTTGACCAATAACTTTAACTTCAGTCCTGAATTCTTTCTCACCATCTTCAACTATTGTGTTCAATTTCTTGACAGCAACTGGAACTTTAGTATCCATTTCTATTTCCCCTTTATAAACGATGCCAAAAGATCCCCTTCCTGCCATTTCTTTGAAGCCATTTGTTGCTATAAAGAGCTCCTTGTAGCTAAAGCACCTCAAATTGGATTCTGCGGCTATTTCTGTAGCTTGAGTTGCCTTTTTGGATTTTTTATGGTATATAAAAAAATAATAAAAAACGGATACCAAGTTGACCAGCACAACGCCTCCTAAGAGCACAGATAACATAAGGACCAAAGTATCATTGTTCTTCTTTTCATTTGGAGTTGAAGAAGGTAATAGAGGAGGTCCTCTTATTGTGTAATTACCTTTTCTTACTTTTATAAATGTCTTTCCATTAAAATCTTCATGTCATCTACCATTCGTAAGTGGCAGCTTCTTCTTCCAGCAGTTTCCGTCTTTAAACACAACTACGTTGCAGAAGCAATCTTCAATACAAGCATTCTGACACTCTTCAACATTAAAAGGTTCATACCACTCATACTCAGAAGTTGTCCAATCAGTATCATCCAACTCCAAGAAATCAAAATCTTCCGGGGAATTAGACACATCTTCTTCACAAAATTGAGCATTAAAATCGGGTCTGCAACCTCCATAAGCGTCATTTGGATCGAGTAAAGAAAATCTTTCTGGGCAGCTACAAATTGGCCTCTGATCAGCGCCCAGTCGGCAGACACCATTAAAGCCACAAGGCCCAGTTCCTACTTGTCCATTAATATCCGTACAGATATTACCTGGCATCGTACGAATAACAGACCAATTAACTTCATTGCCAGTGGAATCCTTGGGGTGCGAATACTGTATGAAAACCCCATCAAAATTGAGAGTTACTCTGTAATAATTTTCTTCAGCTGAGACAAGCCTTCCGGGACTGAGGAGCTCTTGTTTACCGCTTGCTCGCAACACATACAAGTAACCTGAATCATTGAATACTACTCGCAATCCCGCATTTGATAAGTTAGAATCTGCAGTATTGCTCCGGAAATAGGCTTCATATGCATAACCAGTAGGTAGGTTGTTAGTATTAAGTACAGCATTCCCATCTGGAATCAAACGAAACTGAAACCTTCCACGGGAGAAGTTGGTCTCTGTTAGTCTAGAAGAGAGTATTTGTCCACCTCTCTCTAGTGTCTGTCCAGGCAACAGTGTGTCAGTTGGATGATCAAAGCTCTGCCATAAAATTTCAGAGCTTGAATTTGATACTATGAAGTTCCCTGTATCATTCATGAAACCATTAGATGCTTCCCCCAAGTTGATACCAGATTTCCATATCTCTGCACCTTGAGGGCTGGTAAGAACTAGCCCTCGATCAGCAGTAAGCTCCAGCTTGGATCTTGGTGGTGCGGGGTTATCTCCATTTGCGTACCAGACTATGGTTTCAGTAGGAATTTTGTTATACCATATAGCAAGCCAGTAAAGCTCTTTTTTGTCAAGCTGGCGAAACCCAAAAGCAAAATCCTCTGAAGGTGAAAGCCATGGCCGTGCTTTGTTATCACCTGCAGTGAGGGAGCTTCCCACCACTATATTACCTGTATTTTGAGCAAGCAATGAACATGGCAACAAAAATAAGGAGAAGAGAAGACAAGCAAGAGAAGAATCCATCGTTGAAGGAGAGTTTGGATTTGTAAAATTGGATGGATTATATGTTGAGCGGTAGGACTTCTTAAATTATTATTTTTTAATTGTAAAAATAATATTGTTATGTAGAATTTGCTATATAAAAATAAATAAAAATATGAAATTAAATATAAGTACTTTAAAAAGGACAGAGTCAAACAAGTCATGGATTTCTCATTTACATAGTTTAGAATAGTAGACATGGAACACGATTATTACTTTGACATTTCAAATATTATTTTTCAATTCAATTATATAAATTGTTAATTATTTTAAAATTTATTGCAAAAGAATCAAAAGGACATTTCAATTACATATTAATTTTTTTGAGGAAAAATATGTAAATTTAATTAATTTTTGAATAAAGTTACAACTAAATTAATAAAAAAATAAATTTAATGATTAAATGAGATCTTATTTGGGATGAAAAATTTTGCATTCTTTTGCTTTATTATAATTTTCAATAAAGATACACTGGAAGGGAAAAAAAAAAAAAGCATTTGCCAGTAAAAGTCCCGAGTCTTGACGATTAAGACATTTTGTGGAAAATGACATGTTAAGAAAGATACTTCCACGCGGCGAGTTGAAATTTATTATCCAGACCTGGTCAAGAATTTGCTCATTACTTTGTTTGACAAACTATTACAAAATTCATAAAAAAAAAAAAAATTAGGATAATTTATTATATAATTCATGAAATTTTACAAAATTTACAATTTATTCTGTATTTGCTTAATAACAACTAATTTATTTACTTTAGTAGCGTTTATGGAATATTCACTAATCTTTATTTTAGTCAATTTCATTATTATTCAACCCTTTTAGTCAATTTCATTATTATTCAAACCTGATTCTTAAGTTTAAAAGTAAAGTATTAAAGACTTTTTTAATTTATTATTTATGAGCACTTATTCATCTTTTATTTGAAATATCACCACTCTTTTGACACGAAAGTATACATTTATGATACTCACCTTCAGTTACTTAATTGATCGCAATTTCAAATAACTACTAGCACTGCTTATAGTTACTTAACCAGTGGAGTAGATATATTTTATTCTCTTTTTTCCTTTTCCTTTTTCTTTGGTATCTTGAACACTTTATTTTTTTTATAAAAATTTTATAAAAATTAAAAATTTACGATTTTAGCAAATCTCAGTTATACTCCACTAGTACCTTAATCATGCAAGTACACACATTTTTCAAGTTTAACTGTTTATACTTCAAGACAATTATAAAAAACTATTGCAAGCAATATGAAAATCCAGACAATCACCAATATAAATACTAACATACTGTTTATAACAATTATAAAAAACTATTGCAAGCAATAAGAAAACCAAAACAATCACAAATATAAATACTAACATACTGTTTATAATTCAATTCAGATTTTAAAGAGTTCAAAATTGAAAGAAATAATCAAATTGCAATACTTAGCTAAAATTCCTATCAAAATGCATAAAAAGAAATAAATGGAAATGCATAAAAATTTTAAAAAAATGCAGAATAAAATAAGAAATAAGAAAATACAACACACATAGTTTTTCTCCCCCACACTTGACCAACACATTGTCCTCAATGTGTATAAAAATAAAAAGTTATACAAAGAGGGTTAGAACAGTACTCCCTTGATCAAGATGATGTGGACAAAGTATAAGGCAAGGCTCAAATAATTGATGGAGGGAAAGGGTGTAACGACCCGAAAATCGGACCGCTACCGGCGCTAGGATCCAGATCGGCTTAAGGCCGCCGGGACCCGTAGCAAGCCTAACATATAACCTGTAAACCTGTATAATCCCATACATGATCAACAACATGCATAAAAATTTAAAACTTTTCCTTCAAACATCCAACTCAACCTGAACATACATGTACATAGTCATAATCATAATCGTGATCCCTCTGTGGGATCTCATCAATGCCCCAACGGGCGATACAACATGAGATGAGTTGGCTTTCATGAACATTATAAAATATTTTTGATCATGTAATAAAAGGGATACCTCATACACAATGTCAAGCACAATATCTAATCCTCAATATCATTACATGACTGAAACTGTACTTTTACATAACATTAATACATTTATCATGTCCACACTATCTATTACATAAATCAGACTTCATTACTCTTGTAAACCTCCTGGTCTACCCTGTACCTGCAATCCTGGGGAAATGGGAGAGGGGTGAGCTACTAGAGCCCAGTGAGCAGAATAATAAAAACATTTAAATCATATGGATCATGGAATGCATCACATCACAGCTAATCACATCAAGGATGAATTTGTCACCAATAGCCCTCTACATAGTCCAACTGTGCCAGAACGTAGAATGGGTCCTGGTCTTTCGCTTACATATCATAACATAACAGTGTCCAACTGTGCCAGAACGTAGAATGGGTCCTGGTCTTTCCCTTACATAGTGCCAGCGAACGTAGAATGGGTCCCACTGGTCTTACATTCCGTACCGTACATATCACATCGTCATATCATAGATCGAGGGCTATGGATCATCCAACATTCATCCACATCAACATAAAAATATGCAATGCAACATATTCGTGAATTCTAATGCAAGCAACCTAATTCATCACATGGCATTCATGATGCGTGAAACATGCTGAAAAGTTCATTCTTTTCTTTAAAACATAATAAGTTATTCCACTCACCTCTGGGTAGCTCCGACCAGACACTGGGGCAACAGACTCACTGCTGGGGTCCTCGGTTCCTCGGGTCCGAACCTACACAGGTGGACTCAAATGAGGGACCAAACATACACGAACATAACTCTAAACTATTCCCCAAAAACCCCCTAAAACATCATAGAATAATCATAGAAAAACATGCAAGAAAGGGCTGGACAGGGCACTTTCGGCGGCAGGTTCGGCGGCCGAAAGTCCCTCCAGAGCCGAAAGTCAGGCAGGTTCGGCGGCACCTTCGGCGGCCGAAACTCCCAGACAGAGGCGAAACTCATGCATGTTCGGCGGCACTTTCGGCGGCCGAAACTTCCAGACAGAGACGAAAGTCTCCTTTCGGGGGCAAGCTTCGGCAGCCGAAGGCTGCCTCCACAAGCACGTTCGGCGGCCGAAAGTTCCTTCGGCTGCCGAACCTGGTTTCTCCCAGAATGGCAGAAACTCAGCTCCCTTATGCATTTGTGCCTCCAAATTCATCCAAACATGCATAAACCTATTCTACAACATTCCCAAACATACACAAGCAAACATACAAGTTCCTAGGGGCATCAAACCATCAAAAACCCCAACTACAACACACAAACAACTCACATTGTTCAAAAATCACACCAAAACCCAAAAACATAACTATGACCTAAACATGCATTCTACCCCCCATGAACTTCATAAAACTTACTTAAAACATAACATAAGCTAGAGATCGACTCTTACCTCTTGAGAATCGAGAGTAGAGGCGACCAAACTTGGAGTTGGAAGAGATTCGAGTTCTTGAACCTCAAAGCTCCAAAACTTTGCTCAAAAGCTCAAATCTTCAAAACGAAGTTAAAACAAGTGAAAAACTTGAAAGATCTAGAGGAAAAACATCAAAGATCGGTGAGGGGCGGCGGAAAGCTCACCTTGGCCGAAAATGGGGAAAAGCTCGCCCGTTTTCGGCTAAGGGACCCTTTTATAGTGGCTGGCCAGGCCACGTTCGGGGCCGAATGTGCCTCCGCATGCATGCCATGTTCGGCGGCCGAACTTGAGGTTCGGCGGCCGAACCTGGACTTCCCTCACTTGTGCTTTCGGGGGCCTAAAGGCGCTCCCGAAGGCATGCATGTTCGGCGGCCGAACCTGAGTTTTCCTCCAAGGTTGTTTTTAAGCAAAAACTCATTTCCATTTTACTTAAAACCATGAAATACCTTAAAACATTTTATGAAAACATGATTCTACCCTACTAGAGGCCTCCGACATCCGAGATTCCACCGGACGGTAGGAATTCCGATACCGGAGTCTAGCCGGGTATTACAAAGGGATCCCAATATGATCAAGTAAGAAGTGTAGCATGCTTTTTGTGTTAGTTATAACTCATCCTATTTCTTCCATGTACTCATAAAGTAACACGATTAATTTCTTCTCTTTTAAGTGAAGTGTGTCTCCAACCCCTAGGTCTAAATTTTTGAAATGATTAGACAGCACTTTAAACTCCAATTGGAGGTATACTTCATGAAGAAACATGAATTGGAGTTCAAAGTGGTACCTAATTACCTCAAGAATTCAAAAATAGGGGGCTGCAGGCACACTTCAGTTAAAATAGGAGAAACTAATCATGTCACTTCATGAGTACATGGAAGAAATAGGATGGATTATAACCAAGACAAAAGATGTGCGACACTTAATTATGATGGGATCATTTTCCATCCACCAATTACTTGTGTTTGAATAATCTAAGCAATTATGAACTTTAAACGTTCAAACTAACAATATATTACTTTGAAATTAAGAACAAAGAGCCCTAAATAACAAAGCAATAATAATATGAAGAATAGAATTTGCATAAATATTGAAGAATAAAATATGAACAATTGAGTTTAAATATCCCAATTCATATAGAAACTGAAATTTCACCCTAACTTCAACTAGAAATAAAGTATTTAGCCATTCATGGCTTTCAAAGAAAATACAAAAGAGAAAAGAAGAGAAGAAGCAGATTCGGTGTTGGAGAAGAGATGCGATGCGGCTGTTCTCAAAGATGGGCTTATATAGATGCTTAAACCTAATAGAGTCATTTTGGAAATAGGAATTATTCTTTGCTTTGAATTAGGAATCCTTTCTTTACTATGTTTCTTCCAAGGATTGAACTTCTTGATTTGAGGAGGATTTGGTGCCATACTGAAGGAGGAGAAATCGTGTGGGTCCCACATCTTTTAATGAGAAGACTTGGTCTTCTTATTTTCAAATCTATAATTTTTTCTGCTACTGTCAGGTTCTATTCAATCTGTCAATTTGCCCAGTTGGTTTAGGCAAATCGCTTGGGCAAATCCATTGTCTGAAAATGTTATGCAAGTCTGGACAATTACGGGTTTTTGTGCAGTCCCTGGCTTCTGTGCAGTACAATGGAACATTTGCCTAAATCGACTGGTTAAGTTAGTTTCCACACTTTTAAATCGCTTTTCATCAAATCTTCTTCTCTTTATCCTTTTCTGCAAAACATGACCAAAATTACAAAATTAGCTAGAAAAATATTTAATTAAGTACTAAGAATAGTATGAAAAATGTATTGAAATTATGTTCGATCATAAAAAAAAACAAATAAAGTCAAACAAGCTATCTATTAATGCAAACAATAACAAGCTTATAGATGAAATAGACTGTAAAAACACATAAGGGACTCAAAATCACAGTTTTTCAATTCTTTCAAGGAAGCCGTAAGAAAATCCCTTGATTACATGATCCAATTCTTGGACTGCAAGCTCTCCACTTCATCAAACAATAATGTAATTATGTATAAGTAAATAAATTGAGTAAACGTAAAGCAAAAATAAATAGAGCAAACGTAAAGCAACAAATTTTCAGTTTTCTTGTTGCTTGCAGCTAACTCAACTCCACTGCTGATGAGTTGCAAAACTCACTACTTTTTCCATATTAAATTCAATGATTTTGCTAATATTTTGATATAAATAATTAGTTTTTACTTGAAAATTGATTTTGGATAGGTTTTTTAGTAGAAAATGAGAAAAGGAACAAAAAGAGGTTTTTTTAAGGTTTTTTCTGACTTGAAGGCACAAACTTGCCCAAGGCTATAGCCCAAGCTAATGGACAAACTCTAGAATTTCGATTTTGACAGCTGTAATTTCAATTTTTCCAGCTATACAGAGTTCATATCAGTTTCAAATAGAAGCAAACACAATCAAATTAGAATTAGGATAAGAGTTATTATAGGAGTAGTATAGTTTCTTTTAAATTGTGAATATTTATCTTTTTGTTGGAGAAAAAACCTATATAAAGGCTGCCCTAGAATTAGCATAGGCATCTCATATTTTTCTCTTCTCCTCGTCTCTCTTGTTCGACCTCCTCTTGGCCGATCTCTTTTTCTTCTTCTTTTTCTTCTTCTTTATTTCTTTGCAATTTTATTATGGCCCTTAAAGGCTAAATACTTCTTTTCAGTTAAAGGTTAATCAAAATTGAGGTTTATTCAAAGTTGTGAGATTATGTTCTTAACCTCTCTTCATCTTATTTATATTTTTAATTAATTTCTATATTTGGAGGAACACCACCTCCATTGTTGTCCTCTTAGGAATTCAAGAGACCTATTGAATCTCTTGAGAAGATAATATATTACTAATTAACCCAACTAAATCCGTAATTATTTAATTGGGTTAATACAAATAACAATTAGCATATTCGCTTATGTTAAGTGATTAATTGATTTGATTTAAATAATTCGCTTGTTACTATTAATCAAGTTTAGGTCATTCTCTCTTAAAGTAGTTAATTAATTAAATCTACACGTTTGATGGGGTTATTAGTTAACTAAGAATTAATTTAAGCGTGAAGCATATTAATTTAATTATAAGAAAGAATTGGTAAGATTCGCTTGTTTGAACACTATAACCAAACAATAGATAATAAAATGAACTATCTTTTTAATCGATGATCAACTACCAACCTCTCAATTTTGATTACCTTCAATTGAATTTTAATTTAATTATTTGTTTCACCATCTTAATTGCATTGTTTTTCTTCTTTAAGTTTTCTTTTTTAAAATCAATTTCTCCAACAATGATTCTCTTCTCTCTTTTTGTTTTAAACTATTCTTCTTATTCCACTAGTAATATAATCTGAACAAAGTTACTATGTGGGATCGACGCTCATTTGCCCTATCTACAAATTCTTTTAAATCAAAAAAAGAGAAATCAATTTTAATTGATGAATTCGACGCCCATCAAATTTTGGCGCCGTTATCGGGGACCTTTAACAATTTATTTTTATTTTTATGACCAGGTCTAAAAATAGTAGAATTCAAATTGATCTAGAAATCGAGAAGACTGCAAAAAGGTTGAGAAAAGTAACCAAGTTGCAAAAACAGGCCAATTCGGGAGCCTCTCAACCACCTGCCCGGTCCCCTCTGCCAACCGAAGACCCCATGTCTTCAACACCAACCAAACCTCCAGTTGATACCAACTGAAGGGACACTATGGTTGTAGCTGCTACTAAAGAACAACCCCTTTATATCACATATCCAGTGTTAAATGCACCTATGGAATTGCGAACAGGCATGATTCATATGAAGACCCATATCGTCATCTGAAAAAGTTTTATGTGTTTTGTTCAAGTATGAGACCACAATGGATAACTAACGAATAAATCATGTTAGTACCTTTTCTTTTTTACTTTGATTGAATCTGCTAAGGATTGGCTCTACTATTTTCCCCTAGGATCAATCACCACTTGACGCAAATTAGAGATTGTTCTTAGAAAGGTTTTTTCCAGCAACTAAAGCTTCATCTATAAGAAAGGAAATAAGTGGAATCAAACCAAGAAAAAATGAAACCCTACATGAATGTTGGGAACGTTATAAGAAATTAATTGCAAGTTGTCCAAAATATGGAATCACTTCAAAATAGCTCAACCTTCACTTCTATAAAGGACTTTTGCCATTAAAAAGGAGAATAGTAGATGCTGCTAGTGGAGGTGCTATTTTGAAAATGGAACCTGAAGAAGGTAAAACTTTAATCTCAAATATGGTTGCAAACTCTAGATAGTATGGCCGAGATGAGGACATTCCTATGAATGCGAATGAGGTAAGTATTGCATCTTTAGATTTTAAAATTTCACAACTTATCACTGCAGTTCAACAATTGACTGCAGGAAATAATGTATGAACTTATGGCATTTGCAAATAAGTCGACCATCCCACAGATATATGTCCTACCCTTCAGGAAGATGAGCAACAGGTAAATGGCATTGGAGGATTCAATGGACAACAAAGGAAGTATGACCCATTTTCAAGCACTTACAATCTGGGGTGGAGACATCATCTAAACTTTAACTATGGGAATAGACAGCAAAACTACCAGCCAAGAGCGAACTATCAAGCTGCAAAATCAGGTGTGTCTCCAGAAGACATTGTACAATCCCTTGCTAATAGCACTCTTGCTTTTCAACAGGAAACGAAATCAAGCATTCATAATTTGGAGAACCAATTGAGCCAACTTGCTACATCAGTGAGCAAGCTGGAATCTCAAGGGAAACTGCCCTCCCAAACCGTTCCAAACCCAAAACAGAATGCAAGCACAATTACATTGTGAAGCGGGAAAGAATTGGAAATTGCCAGCTTGAAGAGGCTTGCCTAAGGAACAGACCTGATGCCAGAAGCATAAATAGAGATGCCAGAAGAACCAGCCCCAAAAATCAGAGGTCAAACACCCCCTAATTCAAGTAACACGTCCTCTTTTTCCTGAAAGACTTGCTCAATCCAAAAGGGAAAGGAAAGAAAAAGAGCTCTTGGAGATTTTTCATAAGGTCCAAGTGAACAGATCTTTCATAAGGTCCAAGTGAACATACCCTTTCTTGAAACTATAAAGCAAATACCCAGGTATGTGAAATTTCTAAAAGACCTTTGTACTAACAAAAGGAAATTTATGGGCATGAAAAGATTAAAGTAGGTGAGAATGTGTCAGCTGTACTTAAAGGAAAATTCCACAAAAATGTAAAGATAAAGGCATGTTTACAATATCATGTAAAGTTGGAAACCTTAAAGTCAAGAAGGCAATGTGTGATTTAGGAGCTTCTATAAATGTTATGCCTCTATCTGTTTATTTGTTTTTGGATGTAGGTCCTTTGAAATAAACAGGAATCACACTCCAACTCGCCGATAAATCAATAGTTTATCCTAAGGGCGTGTTGGAGGATGTTTTGGTCCAAGTGGAAAAATTAATTTTTTCAGCAGACCTTTTTTTGTCTTGGACATGAAAGATGACAGTTCATCTAACTCCACCGATTTATTGCTAGAAAGACTATTCCTTAGCATAGCTAGAACGAAGATCGACGTGTATGAAAGCACGCTCACAATAGAGTTTGACGGAAAAGAGGTAAAGTTTAATATCTATAATGCAATGAAATATCCTAATGATAATTTTTCTCTTTGCAACATAGATGTAGTTGACCCTCTCGCTTAAGAAGCATTTGAATTAAGCAAGTAAGACAAGTTGGAGGTATTTCTAACCGAAAACTTGACATTGGATTGCCTTAACAATTGCCCAACTCAACTCTGTAATACCCGGCTAGACTCTGGTATCGAAATTCCTACCGTCCGGTGGAATCTCGGATGTCGAAAACCTCTAGAAGGGTAAAATCGTGTTTTTACAAAATGTTTTAATGTATTTTATAGTTTTTGTAATACCCGGCTAGACTCCGGTATCGAAATTCCTACCGTCCGGTGGAATCTCGGGTGTCGGAGACTTCTAGAAGGGTAAAACTATGTTTTTATAAAATATTTTAATGCATTTTATGTTTTTTAAAGCAAGAAAGAAAATGAGTTTTAGCATGAAAATAGCATTGGAGGAAAACTCGGGTTCGACCGCCGAACCTCAAGTTCGGCCGCCGAACATGCATGCGCTTCAGGAGTGCTTTAGGCCCCCGAAGGCATAAGTGAGGGAAGTCCAGGTTCGGCCGCCGAACCTTATGTTCGGCCGCCGAACATGGCATGCATGCGGAGGCACGTTAGGCCCCCGAAAGTGGCCTGGCCAGCCACCTATAAAGGGGTCTCCATGTCCGAATGGGCGAGCTTTTCTCCCTATTTTCGGCCAAGGTGAGTCTCCACCGCCCTCATGCCGATCTTGAGTTCTTCCTTCAAATCTTCCATGATTTTTATGAGTTTTCACCTTTGTTTTGAAGATTTTTAAGCAAATAGCAAGTTTTGGAGCTTGGAGGTTCAAGGAACTCGATCTCTCCCATCTCCGAGCTAGGATCGTTTTTCCTCTCGATCTTCAAGAGGTAAGAGCCGATCTTGAGCTCATTATATGTTTTAAATAAGTTTCAAGTTGATTCTTGGAGTAGAAATGCATGCTTAGGATAGTTGAGCTTTGTTAGGTTTTGTGTTGTGTTTATGGATAATGTAGGTTGCTGAGTTGCTTTTGATGTGTTGTAGTTGGGGTTTAGGATAGTTTGAAGCCCCTAGGAGCTTATGTATGTGATTATGCATGTTTTGGTTGAGTTGTATGCATGATTGAAGGTTTTGGGAGGCAAATGTGCATAAGAGCCGAGTTTCTGCCACTTTGGGAGAAACTCAGGTTCGGCAGCCGAAGGGACTTTCGGCCGCCGAACCTGCCTGTGGAGGCAAGCTTTCGGCTGCCAAAGCCTGCCCCCGAAAGTGGACTTTTGTGTTTGGAGGGGACTTTCGGCCGCCGAAGGTGCCGCCGAACATGCATGAGTTTCGCCTCTGGAGAGAACCTTCGGCCGCCGAAAGTGCCGCCGAAGGTGCATGACTTTCGGCTCTGGAGGGACTTTCGGCCGCCGAACCTGCCGCCGAAAGTGCCCTGTTCAGCCCTCCTTTGCATGAATTCTTTGATTGTTTTGAGGTGTTTTAGGGCGGGTTTTTGGGGGATATTTTTAGAGTCATGTTCTAGTATGTTTGGTCCCTCATTTGAGTCCACCTGTGTAGGTTCGGACCCAAGGAATCGAGGACCCCAGCAGTGAGTCAGCTACTTCAGTTCATTGTCAGAGTTAGCCTGAGGTGAGTAGAATAAACCTTATGTTTTAAATTAATGCAAGTTTTAGCATGAATCATGCATCACGAATGCCATGTGATATAATAGGTTGTTCCATTAGAATCCACGAATATGTTGCACTGCATTCTTTGTTGTGGATGTGGGTGAATGCTGTATGATCCAATTAGTCCCTGAGGAAAGACCAGGACCCCATTCTACGGCCTGGCACGGTATGGAACGCGAAGACCAGGTTCCCAGATGAGGCCCTGGGGCAATGGTAAGTAATGTTATGATATGACAGGAAGACCAGGACCCCATCCTACGGCCTGGCACGGATATGATGCTGGGACTATTTGGTGACAGGTTCACCCTTGATGTGATTTGTCTGTGATATGATGCATTACATGATGGCATATGTTTTAAATGTTTTAGTATTCTGCTCACTGGGCTCTAGTAGCTCACCCCTTTCCCTATATCCCCCAGGTTTGCAGGTACGGGCTAGATCAGGGAATCAAGAAGAGTAAGTCATGTGATTTGTAATAGTTAGATGTGGACATGATGATTTGTAAAATGATGTAAGGATATGAACAGTCATGTTATGTAATATTGATATTGAGGATTAGAATTGTGCTTGACCATAGTATGTTTGGATAATCCCATGTATATACATGATCTATGTTTTATGATGTTTATGTTCAACCAAGCTTGATGTTTGATGAGATACCCCATTGGAGCATGTGATGAGGCTCCAGTGTGTGGTTTATGTTTATGTTTATGTGCATGCACAGGTTGAGCTTGGTAAAAGAAAAGAAAAAGTTCTTATGTTTATGGATATGTATGATCATGTATGGGATTTGACAGGTATTCAGGATGTATGTTAGGCTTGCTACGGGTCCCGGCGACCTTATGTCGATCTGGATCCTAGCGCCGGTAGCGGTCCGGTTTTCGGGTCGTTACAGAGTGGTATCAGAGCCCTAGGTTCATATGGTCGGACCTATAGTGTGTCGGGCTCATAGTTGTCATAGAAGGTCAAGCACAATAGGAAAGATCATGTCCACTAGGATAGGATGTGGAGTCCTGTCTTGTATGATGATGTGAAATGCCATGATTTTATGCATGTGCATTAATGATATGCTATGTATGTGATGTATGTGATGCGGGTTCATGTGTTCCCACATGAACCATATGATGCTAATGTTTGTGCGATGTGTGCTGTTTTTCAGAAAACAGGATGAGAGGAACTCGTCGATCTGCACGATTGACTGGAGTACCACCCCAGGACGAGGGCACTGATGCCCGTCCTCCTGCATTGCCTAGGGCAATGTCAAGTAGGTCCAGCAGAGAAAGAGTAGTAAGGGATCCTAGAAGGTCCTTGGATCTGGGTAGAAGCAGATCAGTGAGGGGAACAGTGCAAGGTGGTATGTCAGAGGATATGGGGGATGATATGGATGTGGATCAGAGGAGGGATGGCAGCCTTGGTGTGGAGATGTCAGAAGAGGGTATGGGAGAGTCTCAGGGAGGCACTCAGGCCTCAGGGTTTGTACAACCACCCCAATACCCACCCTTTTCACAAAATCCCGGGTATTCGATGGGAGGCACATCGGATTACCCTAGCTTTAACCCTTATCCCACACACATGCCATACCCACCTTTCTACCCACATTACCCACAGTACCCTATGTATCCACCCCCGCCCTACTATCCAAATCCAGCAAACCCTACCTCAGGGGAATGTTGCACCTCCTCCTCCACCAGCAGAACCCACAGTCCCAGAAACCCCAGTACCTAAACCTAGCTCATCTGGAGGGAGCAAGGTCAAGATGACCGACTACATGAAGCTTGGTGCTCCTCAGTATGAAAAAGGGGATGACCCGTTTGTGTATCTTGAGAGGGTCAAGGTGATTACAGATGAGATAGGAGCTGATGACAGTAGAGCCATTCAGATGGCTGGGTTCACGCTTAAGTGCAAGAAGGCCCGTGAGTGGTTTAAGAATTATGTGAACCCGAGGGTGGACAGCATGTCTTGGGAAGAGTTTGCAAACGAGTTTGCAGGATGGGCATTCCCTGATAGCTCAAGGGAGTTAAAGATGATCGAGTTTGAACAGTTAAGGCAGACAGAAGAGATGAGTGTAGATGAGTACACAGACAGATTCTTGGAGCTGTTGCCGTTTGCAGGGCAAAATCTTGACTCAGACCAGAAGAAGTCAAGGAGGTATATCATGAAACTCCATTCCAGGTATTCCTCCTTGATCCAGTCAGCAGATAGGGAGAGCTTCCATGCCATAGTGGATATGGCCCGAAAAATGGAGGCCAGTGCCATCATTCAGGGGACAGTTAAGCAATCAGTGGCACAGTCTTCTGGTTCCAAGACCCCGGGTGGGGGAAGGCTAGATCCCTCTACCTTGAGTGCAGCAGCTTCAGGCAGTAAGAGATGGGGTAAAGCCAAGTCTAAGAAGAACAAGTTCTGGAGCAAGATCAAGTCAGGTCTGGGATTAGGGAGTGGCTCAAGCTCTGGTGCAGATAATGCAGTATGTGCAAGGTGTGGTAAGCCACACAAGGGAGTCTGCCGGGCTGGGACGACAGCCTGCTTCAGATGTGGGCAAGAGGGACACATGGCTCGGGAGTGTCCTAGAGCAGTACCAATGGCACAGTCTCAGCAGACAGCTTCTGGTAGTGTAGCTCAGCCAGCAGCTCCAGCCACGACTCAGGCCAGTGGCAGAGGCAGAGGGAGAGGGGCAGCCTCTTCTTCAGCGGGCTTCAGAGGTGAAGGTCCATCAGCACCAGCACGGATTTTCACAATGACACAGCAGGAGGCAGACGCATCTAACACCGTGGTGGCAGGTAACTTAGTCATTGGTTGTTCAGATGTGTATGCCTTGATGGACCCTGGTGCATCTCATTCTTTTATTGCTCCGAGAGCCATTGAGAGGTTGGGTCTGATGATCTCTGGGTTAGAGTGTCCTCTCTGGGTCAGTGGACCCAAATGTGATCCATCTGTGGCAGAGTCAGTCTGCCAGTGTAGCCCAGTCTTCGTTGAGGGGAGATGCCTTTCCGCCGACCTTGTGGTTCTAGACTTGACAGATTTTGACGTCATTCTAGGGATGGACTGGTTATCTACCCATGGTGCTACCTTGGACTGCAGGGACAAGGTAGTCAGGTTCAGAGGTCAGGATGGGTCAGAGGTTGTCTTCAGGGGAGACAGGAGGGGTACACCTAGAGGTCTGATATCAGCTCTTCAGGCTCGTAGGTTGCTTAGGAAGGGATGTCAGGGGTATTTGGCTCATGTGAGAGAGCTTAGCAGTCAGGTTAGAGAGCCCGCCTCGGTGCCAGTGGTCAGAGAGTTTTTAGATGTCTTCCCAGACGAGCTGCCAGGTTTACCACCTGCTAGGGAGATAGAGTTCGAGATAGAATTGATGCCTGGAACCAGACCGATCTCTATCCCTCCCTACAGGATGGCTCCAGCTGAGTTGAAAGAGTTGAAAGAGCAGTTGCAAGAGCTGGTAGACAAGGGTTTTATCCGACCGAGTACCTCACCTTGGGGTGCTCCAGTATTGTTTGTGAGAAAGAAGGATGGATCCCTCAGACTTTGTATCGACTACAGGCAGTTGAACAAAGTCACTACCAAGAATAAGTACCCTTTGCCTAGGATCGATGATCTATTCGACCAGCTAGCAGGAGCGGATTATTTCTCCAAAATAGATCTGAGGTCCGGGTATCATCAGCTGAGGATAAGAGAAGAGGATGTGCCAAAGACGGCTTTCAGGACCAGATATGGGCATTTTGAGTTCCTTGTGATGCCGTTCTTGTTAACCAATGCCCCCGCAGCATTCATGGATCTCATGAACAGAATTTTCAAACAGTACCTGGATCACTTCGTTATTGCCTTTATAGATGATATCTTAGTGTATTCCAGGAATGCAGAGGAGCATGCCCATCATCTGAGGATAATTCTGTAGACCTTGAGGGAACATGGCTTGTACGCCAAGTTCTCCAAGTGTGAGTTCTGGTTGAGGAGCATCTCATTCTTGGGGCATGTTGTATCAGAAAATGGAATAGAGGTGGACCCCAAGAAGGTAGAAGCTGTGGCTAACTGGCCTAGACCCACTTCAGTGACGGAGATCAGGAGTTTCTTGGGTTTGGCAGGTTACTACAGGAGGTTCGTTCAGGACTTCTCTAAGATTGCAGCTCCTCTGACCAGATTAACCAGGAAGAATCAGAAGTTTGTGTGGACCGACCAGTGCGAAGAGAGTTTTGAAGAGCTTAAGAAGAGGTTAACGTCAGCACCAGTGTTAGCTCTGCCAGCTAGCAACGAGGATTTCACAGTGTTCTGTGATGCATCCCGAGTGGGATTGGGTTGTGTGCTAATGCAGAATGAAAGGGTGATTGCTTATGCTTCTAGGCAGCTGAAGAAGCATGAGTTGAATTACCCTACACATGACCTGAAAATGGCAGCCGTAATCTTTGCACTCAAGATGTGGAGGCATTACCTTTACGGTGTTAAATGTGAGATCTTCACAGATCATAAAAGCCTGCAGTACATCCTGAGTCAAAGAGATTTGAACTTGAGACAGAGAAGATGGGTAGAGCTGCTGAGTGATTATGATTGCAAGATTCAGTACCATCCGGGTAAGGCGAATGTGGTGGCAGACGCCCTAAGCCGGAAATCACTAGGCAGCTTATCCCACATCACGGCTGAGAGGAGACCGGTGGTGAAAGAGTTTTACAAGCTCATTGATGAAGGTCTACAGCTAGAGTTGTCTGGTACAGGTGCTTTGATAGCCCAGATGAGAGTGACACCTGTGTTCCTGGAGCAGGTGGCTCAAAAACAGCATGAGGACCCAGAGTTAGTAAAGATTGCCAGGACGGTTCAGTCAGGCAAGAATGAAGAGTTCAGATTCGACAGCAAGGGGATCCTCCGCTATGGGAATAGACTATGTGTACCAGATGACATCAGTTTAAAGGGAGACATTATGAGGGAAGCTCATAATGCCAGGTACAGTGTTCACCCTGGAGCCACCAAAATGTACCAGGATCTGAAAAGAGTTTATTGGTGGCCAGCTATGAAGAGAGAAGTGGCACAGTTTGTGTCAGCCTGCGAGGTGTGTCAGAGGGTGAAGCTGGAACATCAGAAGCCGGCTGGAATGCTTAACCCACTACCTATTCCAGAGTGGAAATGGGAGAATATAGCTATGGACTTCGTAGTGGGGTTACCGGCAGCATCCAACAGGTTAGACTCCATATGGGTGATTGTGGACAGACTGACCAAATCTGCTCACTTCATCCCTGTCAGGAGTGGCTATTCTGTGGACAAGTTGGCACAGGTGTATGTGGATGAAGTGGTAAGGCTGCATGGGGTTCCTGTTTCGATAGTGTCTGATAGAGGGCCCCAGTTCACCTCTAGATTTTGGCGGAGTCTGCAGAATGCTATGGGTACCAGGTTGGATTTCAGTACTGCCTTCCATCCACAGACGGACGGACAGTCAGAGAGGACCATCCAGACTATAGAAGATATGCTCAGAATGTGTGTGCTAGATTTTGGCGGTTCTTGGAGGCAGCATCTACCCTTGGTGGAGTTTGCCTACAATAACAGCTATCATGCTAGCATAGGGATGGCTCCATATGAAGCTTTATATGGGAGGAAGTGCAGGTCACCTGTTTGCTGGGAAGAAGTGGGGGAAAAGGCCTTGGCAGGCCCTGAGCTTGTTGAGATCACCAGCAGGGTGGTGCCCATTATCAGAGAGAGGATCAGAACTGCTGTGAGCAGACAGAAAAGCTATGCAGACATCCGCAGGAGACAGGTAGAGTTTCAGGAGGGAGATCTGGTATTGCTCAAAGTGTCTCCTATGAAAGGAGTGGTTCGTTTTGGGAAGAAAGGTAAGCTAGCCCCATGATACATCGGACCCTTTGAAATCTTGCAGAAGATTGGGAATGTGTCGTACAAGCTGGATTTACCTGCTTCAATGGAAAGAATCCATCCGGTTTTCCATGTTTCCATGTTGAGGAAGTTCGTGTCAGATCCGGGCAAGGTTCTTAGTGAGCCTGATGTGGAGATCCAAGAAGATCTCACCTATGTTGAACAGCCAGTGCGGATTCTTGACACCCAGATCAGAAAGCTGAGAAACAAGGAAATCCCGATGGTGAAAGTCCTTTGGAACCACCACAATATGGAAGAATGCACCTGGGAGACACGGGAGTCCATGCTCCAGCAATACCCTTATCTTTTCTAAGGTTAGTTTCTTGTGTGTTTCATGTGTTTTATGTGTATGATGTGTTATATGCCTTGCATGTGCTAGTTGAGGAACATTCGGGGACGAATGTTCTTAAGGGGGGGAGAATGTAATACCCGGCTAGACTCCGGTATCGGAATTCCTACCGTCCGGTGGAATCTCGGGTGTCGGAGACTTCTAGAAGGGTAAAACCATGTTTTTATAAAATGTTTTAATGCATTTTATGTTTTTAAGCAAGAAAGAAAATGAGTTTTTGCATGAAAATAGCATTGGAGGAAAACTCGGGTTCGGCCGCCGAACCTCAAGTTCGGCCGCCGAACATGCATGCGCTTCGGGAGTGCTTTAGGCCCCCGAAGGCATAAGTGAGGGAAGTCCAGGTTCGGCCGCCGAACCTTATGTTCGGCCGCCGAACATGGCATGCATGCGGAGGCACGTTAGGCCCCCGAAAGTGGCCTGGCCAGCCACCTATAAAGGGGTCCCCATGTCCGAACGGGCGAGCTTTTCTCCCCATTTTCGGCCAAGGTGAGTCTCCGCCGCCCTCATGCCGATCTTGAGTTCTTCCTTCAAATCTTCCATGATTTTTATGAGTTTTCACCTTTGTTTTGAAGATTTTTAAGCAAATAGCAAGTTTTGGAGCTTGGAGGTTCAAGGAACTCGATCTCTCCCATCTCCGAGCTAGGATCGTTTTTCCTCTCGATCTTCAAGAGGTAAGAGCCGATCTTGAGCTCATTATATGTTTTAAACAAGTTTCAAGTTGATTCTTGGGGTAGAAATGCATGCTTAGGTTAGTTGAGCTTTGTTAGGTTTTGTGTTGTGTTTATGGATAATGTAGGTTGCTGAGTTGCTTTTGATGTGTTGTAGTTGGGGTTTAGGATAGTTTGAAGCCCCTAGGAGCTTATGTATGTGATTATGCATGTTTTGGTTGAGTTGTATGCATGATTGAAGGTTTTGGGAGGCAAATGTGCATAAGAGCCGAGTTTCTGCCACTTTGGGAGAAACTCAGGTTCGGCAGCCGAAGGGACTTTCGGCCGCCGAACCTGCCTGTGGAGGCAAGCTTTCGGCTGCCGAAGCCTGCCCCCGAAAGTGGACTTTCGTCTCTGGAGGGGACTTTCGGCCGCCGAAGGTGCCGCCGAACATGCATGAGTTTCGCCTCTGGAGAGAACCTTCGGCCGCCGAAAGTGCCGCCGAAGGTGCATGACTTTCGGCTCTGGAGGGACTTTCGGCCGCCGAACCTGCCGCCGAAAGTGCCCTGTTCAGCCCTCCTTTGCATGAATTCTTTGATTGTTTTGAGGTGTTTTAGGGGGTTTTTGGGGGATATTTTTAGAGTCATGTTCTAGTATGTTTGGTCCCTTATTTGAGTCCACCTGTGTAGGTTCGGACCCAAGGAACCGAGGACCCCAGCAGTGAGTCAGCTGCTTCAGTTCATTGTCAGAGTTAGCCTGAGGTGAGTAGAATAAACCTTATGTTTTAAATTAATGCAAGTTTTAGCATGAATCATGCATCACGAATGCCATGTGATATAATAGGTTGTTGCATTAGAATCCACGAATATGTTGCACTGCATTCTTTGTTGTGGATGTGGGTGAATGCTGTATGATCCAATTAGTCCCTGAGGAAAGACCAGGACCCCATTCTACGGCCTGGCACGGTATGAAAGACCAGGACCCCATTCTACGGCCTGGCACGGTATGGAACGCGAAGACCAGGTGCCCAGATGAGGCCCTGGGGCAATGGTAAGTAATGTTATGATATGACAGGAAGACCAGGACCCCATCCTACGGCCTGGCACGGATATGATGCTGGGACTATTTGGTGACAGGTTCACCCTTGATGTGATTTGTCTGTGATATGATGCATTACATGATGGCATATGTTTTAAATGTTTTAGTATTCTGCTCACTGGGCTCTAGTAGCTCACCCCTTTCCCTATATCCCCCAGGTTTGCAGGTACGGGCTAGATCAGGGTATCAAGAAGAGTAAGGTCATGTGACTTGTAATAGTTAGATGTGGACATGATGATTTGTAAAATGATGTAAGGATATGAACAGTCATGTTATGTAATATTGATATTGAGGATTAGAATTGTGCTTGACCATAGTATGTTTGGATAATCCCATGTATATACATGATCTATATTTTATGATGTTTATGTTCAACCAAGCTTGATGTTTAATGAGATACCCCATTGGAGCATGTGATGAGGCTCCAGTGAGTGGTTTATGCTTATGTTTATGTGCATGCACAGGTTGAGCTTGGTAAAAGAAAAGAAAAAGTTCTTATGTTTATGGATATGTATGATCATGTATGGGATTTGACAGGTATTCAGGATGTATGTTAGGCTTGCTACGGGTCCCGGCGACCTTATGTCGATCTGGATCCTAGCACCGGTAGCGGTCCGGTTTTCGGGTCGTTACAGTTTTAAGCAAGAAATAGATGGAGTTTTGAATGAAAAAGACCATAGAGGGAAATCCAGGTTTGGCTGCCGAACTTGCATGAGTTTTGGAGGCACTTTAGGCTTCCGAAGGTGGCCTGGCCAGCCCCTATAAGAAGCTCCATGGCCGAAAATGGGCGAGTTTCTTCCCCATTTCCGGCCAGATTGAGTCCATGCTCTCCCATGGTTGGTTTTTATGATTTTCCTCAAACCTTTCAAGTTTTAACTAGTATTAACTTGGTTTTGAAGATTTGTGAGCTTAGAACAAGTTTTGGAGACCCAAGGAGTTAGATTTCTCCCATCTCCGAGTTGGATCGCCTCTCCTCTCGATCTTCAAGAGGTAAGAGTAGATCCTCACCTCTTTCCATGTTTTGATTAAGTTTCATGAAGGTTTTTGGGGTAGAGATGCATGTTTGAGTTAGTTGTCTAATTTTGAGGTTTATATGTTTTTATGGTTAATGTATGTTGTATATGTAAGTTTGATGTGTTTTGGTTGGGGCTTAGGCTAGTTTGAGACCCCTATAAGTTCTTGTATGTGTGTATGCATGCTTTGGAAGTGTTGAAAGAGAGTTGGAAGGTTTTAGGAGGCCAATTGTGCATGAGGGCTGAGTTCTGCCACTTCTGGAAGAACTCAGGTTCGGCAGCCGAAGGTACTTTCGGCCGCCGAACCTGCCTGTGGAGGCAAACTTTTGGCTGCCGAACCCTGCCCCCGAAAGTGGACTTTCGGCTCTGGAAGGAAGTTTCGGCCGCCGAAGGTGCCGCTGAACATGCATGAGTTTCGGCTCTGGAACCACTTTCGGCCGTGAGGACAGTTTTGCAAACCTTGAGAGAACACGGCTTGTATGCCAAGTTCTCCAAGTGTGAGTTCTGGTTGAGGAGCATTTCATTCTTGGGGCATGTTGTATCAAAAAATGGGATAGAAGTGGACCCAAAGAAGGTAGAAGCTGTGGCCAACTGGCCTAGACCCACTACAGTGACAGAGATCAAGAGTTTCCTGGGTTTGGCGGGTTACTACAGGAGGTTCGTTTAGAACTTCTCTAAGATTGCAGCTCCTATGACCAGACTGACCAGGAAGAATCAGAAGTTCATGTGGACTGACCAGTGTGAAGAGAGCTTTGAAGAGCTGAAGAAAAGGTTGACGTCGGCACCGGTGTTAGCTCTGCCTACCAGTAATGAAGACATCACAGTATTCTGTGATGCGTCCCGTGTGGGACTGGGTTGTGTGTTGATGCAGAATGAAAAGGTGATTGCTTATGCTTCTAGACAGCTGAAGAAGCATGAGTAGAATTACCCTACACATGACCTAGAGATGGCAGCTGTAATTTTTGCACTCAAGATGTGGAGGCATTACCTTTATGGGGTAAGATGTGAGGTCTTCACAGATCATAAAAGCTTGCAATATATCTTGAGTTAGAGAGAGTTGAACCTGAGGCAGAGAAGATGGGTAGAACTGCTTAGTGACTATGATTGCAAGATTCAGTACCATCCGGGTAAGGCGAATGTTGTGGCAGACGCCCTAAACCGGAAATCACTTGGCAGTTTGTCCCATATTTCAGCAGAGAGGAGACCGGTGGTGAGGGAGTTCTATAAGCTCATTAATGAAGGTCTACAGTTAGAGTTATCTGGTACAGGTGCTTTGGTAGCCCAGATGAGAGTAACACCTGTGTTTCTGGAGCAGGTGAATCAGAAACAGTACGAGGACCCAAAATTAGTAAAGATTGCCAGGACTATTCAGTCAGGCAAGAACGAAGAGTTCAGATTTGGCAGCAAAGGGATCCTCCGCTATGGCAATAGATTGTGTGTACTAGATGACGTGAGTTTAAAGGGAGACATTATGAGGGAAGCTCATAATGCCAGATACAGTGTTCACCCTGGAGCCACCAAAATGTATCAAGACCTGAAGAGAGTTTATTGGTGGCCAGCCATGAAAAGAGAAGTGGCACAGTTCGTGTCAGCCTGCGAAGTATGTCAGAGGGTAAAGCTGGAACATCAGAAGCCGGCTAGGATGCTTAACCCACTGCCGATTCTAGAGTGGAAATGGGAGAATATCGCTATGGACTTCGTGGTGGGGTTACCAGCAACGTCCAATAGATTGGACTCCATATGGGTGATTGTGGATAGACTGACCAAATCTGCTCACTTCATCCCTGTCAAGAGTGGCTATTCTGTGGACAAGTTGGCGCAGGTATTTAGTGATGAGGTTGTCAAGTTGCATGGGGCTCCTGTTTCAATAGTGTCTGATAGAGGACCCCAGTTCACCTCTAAGTTTTGGTGGAGTCTGCAGAATGCTATGGGTACCAAGTTGGATTTTAGCACTGCTTTCCATCCTCAGACTGATGGACAGTCAGAGAGGACCATCCAGACAATAGAGGATATGCTCAGAATGTGTGTGCTAGATTTTGGCGGTTCTTGGAGGCAGCATATACCCTTGGTGGAGTTTGCCTACAATAACAGCTATCATGCTAGTATAGGGATGGCTCCATATGAAGCTTTGTATGGGAGAAAGTGCAGGTCACCTGTCTGCTGGGAGGAAGTTGGGGAAAGGGCCTTGGCAGGGCCTGAACTAGTAGAGATCACCAGCAGGGTAGTGCCCATAATCAGATTTAATTGATGGATCAGTCCTTGTATTTTTAAAATTAAATTCTTAAATCCTTCTATATTTAATCCATCTAAAACTACTGTTCTTCTATACATTATATACATTAGTTTAAAACTAATGGATGGTCAAATAATTCTGAAAGTACAGTTTCTTTCTAAAATACTTTTTATAAAAGTTTACAACCTACTTAAAGTTACTTGGTACCACTTAAAAATAGTTGAAATTGTAAGTATTTTCTAAAAGTTTTGAATTTATAAGTATTGCAATATTTTAACGAATAGAAAGTGAAGAATAAAAAGTGTTTGATTCAAAAAAAAAAGAATAAAAAGTGTTGAAAATTAGTTAAATGAGATATTATAAACAGAAATTAATGGGGACTTTGAGTGTTATTTTAAATAAAAAATGAAGGATCAAAATGTTTTAAAGTATAATAAATGAGGACGGACTTATCATAAAGGAATTTAGATGTACGATTTTAAAAATATAAGGACCGATCTATTAATTATATTAAAACTAAAAGATTCAAATATAATTTATCTATTTAAAAAGGGCAATAAAGATATTTACATACTTTTAAAAGCAAAAAAGGATGGAGAAACCTCTAATTTGGACGAATTGAAATTTAAATATTCAATTTTAAAAATATAGGAATCAAATTTATTAATCATGCTAAAACACAGAGATTAAAATGTAATTTATTAAAAATAATAACAATAAAATAAAATAAATATGCAGTTATGATGCTTTAACAAACTACTGATATGTTAGTATAGAGTTTTTGGTTTGTCATAAAAATGTAATAATCTGAATTTTTTAAAAAAAATTATTTAAAATGTTATTTTATTAATATTATAATTTGAAGAATTTTTAAATTTTGAAAACATTAAATTAGTTATGAATTTGATAAAGTTCTTTTATACTATTTATTTATGGATATTTAAACTACTGATTTTATTAATTTTTAATATTTTAAAAGAAAATAACATGAAAGTATCTACTTTATTATTTATTATTTTATTGGTTATTAATTTATTAGTAAATATTATAATATAAACGCAATAATAATATTGAGTTATTATAATTATATTATTTTAGAGTAGTATTTTAAGATTTACTAATTGATATTGTTCACATAATATATTTTTCAGTTATAAACCTGTAAAATAGGAGAGAATATTAAATGGGTTACTTTTGCAAAGGACATACTATTCTCCATCACCTTATTCAGAGAATATTAAATTGATATTGAGTAAATTATGGAATTTAATGATGTAGAGAATAGTATATCTGGTTATGGAGGTTGTGAGCTACTTATATAGTATGTAAAATAGAGTTTGAATATGATATGAAATTCTAGATAAAATAGAATACATTGTCCTAAATAAAATAGGATATGAAATCTTATCAGATAAAAATAATATTCTGATATGGATAATGTCCTATTGTGATTAGGATTCCATCACCTTATTCAGGGTTATAGAATATTTAAATAGTTAACGTGATTTGGGTTATTGATACTCGAATTTAATATATTTTAATATTAATTTACTTCAGTAGTCCCCCTATATATATAGTGGTCAAATATTTAGGTTCAATACTGAATTATTTCCTTTGACAAACTTATCGCCTTACGAGAATTTGGTGACAAATCACTTTATCTTGTCTTTTTTCTTAGCAAACTTGTCGCCTTGTGGAACTCTAGTAATGATTTGCTTTGATTTTCTCCCTGGTGAATTTATCGTCTTGTGTTTGACCTTGGAGGCCTTAGTTTCTTTGCTATTTGTTTTGTGGTAATGATGTTGTAACGACCCGAAAATCGGACCGCTATCGGCGCTAGGATCCAGATCGGCTTAAGGCCGCCGGGACCCGTAGCAAGCCTGACATACAACCTGTAAACCTGTTTAATCCCATACATGATCAACATATACATAAAAATTTGAACTTTTCTCATTCAATTACCAAACTCAACCTGTGCATGCATAAAATCATAACTATAATCATTAACCCCACATTGGAATCCTCATCAATGCTCCAATAGGGTAACATTCATACATTAAGTTTGGTTTACATAAAACATTCATAAATCATTACTTTGGAGAGATCATGTATCAAAAGGGATAACCATACAAACTAGGGTCAAGCACATTCTAATCCTCAATAACATCATTTCATTACATAACTATTCAATATCCGTCATGTCCACCAATAGCTATTACATAAACAAGACTTTACTCTAGCTGACCTCCTAGTCTATCCCGTACCTGCATACCTGGGGAATTAGGGAAAAGGGGTGAGCTACTAGAGCCCAGTGAGCAGAATAGTAATACATTTAAATCATATATTAAATTTTCATGCTTTCATGGAATGCAACACATCATAAACAAATCACATCAAGGATGGTGTTGTCACCTATAGTCCTCTACATTCCAAAGTGCCGGGACGTAGAATGGGTCAACCGGTCTTTCTCTTAAACATAACATAGCATAACATTCCAAGATGCCGGGACATAGAATGGGTCAACCGGTCTTTCTCTTACATAGTGCCGGGACGTAGAATGGGTCAACCGGACTTCCATACCATACCATACCGTATCATATCACATCGCATCATATCGAGGACTAAGGATCATCCAACATCCATCCACATCCATCATAGAATTATGCAATGCAGCATATTCATGAATTCTAATGCAAACAACCTAGGATATCACATGGCATTCATGATGCATGAACATGCTCAAACTTAATAATTTATTTGCTTTAAAACATAAAGGTTTATTCTACTCACCTCTGGCTAGCTCTGAAAATATCCTGGAGCAGCTGACTCACTGCTGGGGTCCTCGGTTCCTCGGATCTGAACCTACACAGGTGGACTCAAATGAGGACCAAACAAACTAGAACATGACTCTAAAATACCCCCCAAAGACCCCCTAAAAACACCTCAAAATAATCAAAGAATTCATGCAAAAGAGGGCTGAGCAGGGCACTTTCGGCGGCAGGTTCGGCGGCTGAAAGTCCCTCCAGAGCCGAAAGTCATGCACCTTCGGCGGCACTTTCGGCGGTCGAAGGTTCTCTCCAGAGGCGAAACTCATGCATGTTCGGCGGCACCTTCGGCGGCCGAAAGTCCCCTCCAGAGACGAAAGTCCATTTTCGGGGGCAGGCTTCGGCAGCCAAAAGGCTAGCCTTCACAGGCATGTTCGGCGGCCGAAAGTTCCTTCGGCTGCCGAACCTGGTTTCTCCCAAATGGCAGAAACTCGGCTCCAACATGCACAAACGCCTCCCAACCTTTCAATCAAGCATACAACTCAACCAAAACATGCATAGAAACATACATCAGCTCCTAGGGGCTTCAAACTATCCTAAACCCCAACTACAACACATAGCAACAACACATCAACTCACATTGTCCACAAGTTCACATAAAACCTAACCATGCTCATCTAACCTAAACATGCCTTTCTACCCCATGAATCAACTTAAAACTTACTTAAAACATAAAATGAGTTCAAGATCGGCTCTTACCTCTTGAAGATCGAGAGAGAGACGACTTAAACTTGGAGAACCAAGGAAAAGAGCTCCTGAGTCTTCCAAGCCTCAAAACTTGCTCAAATGCTCAAAAATCTTCAAAATAAAGTAAAATCTCATGAAAATCATGAAAGATCTGAAGGAAGAAGCTAAAAATCGAAGAGGGGCAGCGGAGAGCTCACCTTGGCCGAAAACGGGGAGAAAAGCTCGCTCGTTCGGACATGGGGACCCCTTTATAGGTGGCTGGCCAGGCCACTTTCGGGGGCCTAACGTGCCTCCGCATGCATGCCATGTTCGGCGGCCGAACCTGGACTTCCCTCACTTATGCTTTCGGGGGCCTAAGGCACACCCGAAGTGCATGCACGTTCGGCGGCCGAACCTGGGTCTTCCTCCAAGATTATTTTTCATGCAAAAACTCATTTCTTACTTGATTAAAACCATAAAATACATTAAAACATTTTATGAAAACATGGGTTCACCCTTCTAGAGGTTTTCGACATCCGAGATTCCCCCGGACGGTAGGAATTCCGATACCGGAGTCTAGCAAGATATTACAGATGTGTTTTTTGATACATTTTAATCCAGATGAGAAGTCTAAAGATACTAATATTTAACTAAAATATAAGTGTTTTAGTAGATGAACTTGTATGATTAAATAAATGGTACCTGACTTATGTTCCTATATGCTTTGATGGCTTGATATTGATGAGATTTGGTACTACGCTGCCATCATGAGAAGCTGCATGTGCATCAGTTGTTGATAGGGACATGCAGATCGCTTAAGAGGGGAATTGGTTGCCTGAAAGGACATTTTTATGTCACCTAAGTGAGCAATTGATTGCCTAAAAGGGCATTCTTACGTTGCCTAAGTGGACAAATGATTGCCTAAAAGGGCGCTCTTACATCATTTAAGTGGGCAACTAATTGCCTGAAAGGGCACTCTTACATTGCCTAAAGGCGCTCTTACATCACCTAAGTAGGCGATTGATTGCCTGAAAGGACGCTCTTACATCGCCTAGGAGCACTCTTCTATTGTGTAAGTGAGCAATTGATGGCCTGAAATGGCGCTCTTACATCACTTAGAGAAGCAATAGGTCACTTGAATTTGAAGAAAGAGTTTTTTAATATGTGGAGCATACTATCACTTTAGAGGCTCATCTGCAATATCAATTTTTGTATAAGATGTAAAAATATAAAAATTGAATTTGCATGAGATGACCCATTACGATATGTGATTCTAAAGTTAATGTAGAGTCTAAATAGAAAAATAAATACAAAAGTGAAAAATAATTATTACTTATCGCTGGTTGTCAAGCACATAGTATTACTTAGTTGATATATATAAATATCACCACTTTGCAATAAGATAATTTGTAGAATTTCTTTCTCTTTTTTTTTTTTTTTTTGTATACAATAAAGGGTTCTTTCTAAACCATTAACATAATAGTAGATATTGTAAAATAAACGTAATAAAGGACTAATACTCATAGACCTTCATACTTAATGAGAGCTTGAGTGATACTTAAAAGTAACAAAATATTTATACAAGTCATTTAGCAATACCATCACAAAGTCAATCGCTATAGTAGCAACAGACACAAATTCAGTCACAGGAAGTTTGCGACGAGAGTACCAAATGCATGATTAATTTCATTGCAAATTTGTCACATAAGCTTTGTGCGACGTAACATAACCCTTTTCACAAGAGTCAAGATTTCTAATATAAATATTAATAATAAAAAAAAGTATACTGAAGATACATAGCTTTTTATATTAATTCCTATAGATGGCGCCAATGATATTGTTCGCATCATATTTCTTCAGTATGAACCTTCAAAATAGGAGAGAATATCGGGTAGCAACCTCTCCGATATTTAAGTCAATATATGTGTTGCGTAAATTATGGAATTTACTAATGGAGAGAATAATATATCTAATTATGGAGGTCGCGAGCTCCTTATATAGTGTGTAAAATAGAGTTTGAATATGATATGAAATCCTAAATAAAATAGGATTCGAAATTCTAAATAATACACGATATGAAATTCTATCAGATAAAGATAATATTTTGATATGGATAATATCCTATTGTGATTAGAATTCTATCATTTTATTCGGAGTTATAAGATATTTAAATAGTTAATTGATTTGGGTTATTGAGACTCGAATTTAATATATTTTAGTATTGATCTATAATATTTAATTGGTTCATATATTTATTATTTTATTCTATCGCATTATTCTATTATATATGAGTTTTTGTGATTTTATTTTTTATTATTCAGAGTTTTTAGAATACTCTCACTGGCAAGAATTTTCGGACCACTATCTATTTTTCATTTTTTTTAAAATTATTAATTAGAATTTTACATGAAATTGAACCTTAATTCAATTTCTTTCATTTTGCTAATATTATGCATTTCTTTTGCATGCAGATTTCTTGTGGAATTTCATCTACAGTGGTAAAAAGTGTTTTCATCCTTTCATACTTAATCGTATTTATAATTTGTTGCAATAATATACTTATAAAAAATTATTCATTTTATTTTTTTTGGTCACAGTGTTCATTCATCTTCTATTGATCTTGGGTAAGCTCCTTTGCATATGTCCTTTCTCATTTTTAACAATAATATATTCTATTTAATTTGCTCAAAATTTCTTCTATTTTTCATTGCTTTTAATTTTTACCGATGATTTTTTGCGTCGGTATTTTTTTGTTTTTTTGTAGTGTTAAATTTTGATCAAAATTGATAAAATTGATATGAGTTCATAATTAAAGTTGTGATGAATTTTAAAAGTTTCATTTATTTTCTAAAATTAAAAGTTTAGAATACAAATATAAATTAACAAAAATGTTTAAATTATTTAGATTAATATACCTAAAAACTACCTATATTAGCATATATAATCATTAAATTTTTAATGGTTTATCTTCAAATTTTCTCTTCTAGCTCTATTTTAATTAAATTAAATTTCAATTTAAATTTTCATTATAATTGAAAAAAAAAAATACTTTCTTAAAAAATTAAATCGGCACAATTAAACCCTAGTATCTTTAATTTTAAATCATTAGAGCTTTTATCCCTTTCTGGTTTTTCCTAACCCAGTCTTCCCATTCGCATACCCACGGCAACCCTGTGCAGAAATCTACGCTGCTAAAGCTTCTTCCCGTCCATCGCCTGACCCATTCAGTTAACAAGCATCGCCCAAATCCACCATCACCAGCATTTCAAATCGTTTCGCACCAGCAGTTGCATCGTCCGATTCGAGTTGTTAGGAGAAGCAGTACCGGCAAATCCATTTTACCGAGAACCATGCAATAGATGGAAGTTGCTCATCTGACGCCACACTTACGGCTGGCCATAGACGGCAGTTGCCTGAGGACCAGGCCGTGATACTCCACCGTCTGTCCAGTTTCAGGCCTTTATAGGTCAGGTAAGCTTTTCTTTCTAATTAGAAGTTTTCTTTGTGATTAGCTCCACACCAGTTTGTTACAATAGCTGGGTCTTTAACTCATGTTGTGATTTGTTTGATATCTGTTGAAATATTTTTGGCCATTGAATATTATTGGTTAAATTTTTGAATCTCCTGTTTTTTTGTTGGTTAATTTAATTGAATATTCTTGATTTTTGGTTCTTGTTAATTTGCAACTTTGATATGGAAATATTTGTTTTGTAGATTGTCTCTGTATAATATAACCAAACATTCTGTTTGGTTTGGTTCTTAGTAATTTTAAAGTTTTTTCACATTCAGTTTTTTTTTAACTCAGTGATTGCACAGGCCTAGATAGGATTTTGAATATGAGCTTGTTCTTCCACATTTTTGTTTGGTCTAACTTCAAGATTATACTTAATTTGATATTTTGCTAGCTTTGTAACCCGAATATATATATATATATATATTTTTAATGTACTTGTGTGAATATAAATTGTGTTTGTTTCTGGATGATTTGGTTCTATACCTGTGTTGAAATCCTATTCCTGATTGTTTATTATATGTTTAGCTTTGATTGTGCAGGACATTTTTTACACTTTGAAAATAATTATGTTTTCTGGGATCAAGTTCATACCACGTGACCAAGTAAGCTTTCTTCTTCTCATTTTATTCTTATTTTAGATTAGAAGCATTCTCTCTTCTCATGTTTCCCACAATCATTTTAGGCAGAAGATGAGAATGAGGACTCTTCTACAAGAAAGAGTATAAACTCGGGTAGTATGAGTGAAAAACATAGGAGGAAAAAAAAAAGTTCATCTTATAGCAGTAGTTCAGATGATGATGTTAGGAGAATAAAAAAAGGAGGCAGGAAAAAGAAAAAATGGTATTCTTCTGATGAAAATTCATCGCCAGATTCAAGTGATAGTCATAGTACTGATGACAGTTCTGACCAGTTTGAAAAGAAACAAAGGAATAAAAGAAAGAATAAGAGAGGAAAGCATTGTAGTTCTAAGAATGACGACAGCAATATGTCAAAGAAGAGATCAAGAAGAGGTGAGAAGAATTGCTCAGTCATGGGATATTCCTCATCTGTCTCTGAGGATGAGGGAAAAGATGGAAGCAAGAGGAATGAGGAAAGAGGGGAAAAGGAAGTTGTTGATGATTTTCATGGTATGAATTTTTTGTAGATTTTATTTTTTACTTTTGCATTTTGGATAAATGATGAACTAGTGATGTTGATTTGATGATGATGATGATAATGGATCTCATTTTTCAGAGAATGTAGAAATTACAAGAAAAGAAATGGGTTTGGATTGGATGCTTAGACCTGCAGACAATTCCGATAGAAGGCCTGCAGTGAATGTGGATAACCAGCCAGAGAAACCACATATTGAGGAGGTAATCTCTTTTCCATGTTAAGTGGAGATTGTTTATCAATTACTTGTTTATATCCCTGTTTTCCATCTCGAGTTAGGAGGAGAATGTGAATCAATTGCTTATTTATGTCCCTGTTTTCCATCTTGAGTTAAGTGGAGATTGTTTCCCTGTTTTCCATCTTGAGTTAAATATAAGTAATTTATCAATTGCTTGTTTATGTCCTGTGAGTAATGAATTCTGTGGGTCTTATGTACTGTTTTAGTTAGTATATTTTAAGATTTGCATAGCATTTGATTGCTATGTACCATTTGATGGTTATATATCTTATATGATCCTTATAATTTTATGAACTAATTGAGAAGGGAGTAATATAATATCTATATTGATATCTACATAGATGTGTACATAATTGATATATATATAAAATTTAGAGCGCTTCACTCCAAAAAGGCCCTCTTTTTGCCTCACACTTAAGGCCATAGAGTACCTTGTCACCTCTTGCCTTAATAAAACTGTGCTATTTGAAGGAATAGTTATTTTGAACTTTACTTAGGATTCCTAAAGAGTTTAGGTTTGTTTTAGCTTCATAGCAGGCTGTTGTTACTATTTTTTAGGACTATTAGAACTCTATAAATTCTCTAGATTATATGTATTTTCAGTTTTAGTTTCAATCAATAAAAATCTCTGCAAAGTTTGTTTTCTCAATTTTCATTCATGTGAGTGTATGTTATCTTTGTAAGCTTCATGCTGCATCGGTGCATGTTGTGATAAAGTGCTTGTCACCTTCTTTGGTAGTCTGCAGGAATACTTTTTATTATTATTTATTTTGTTTTCTTGTACTAGATGAATAGAGTGAATCCTAGAGAATTGAATCCATATCTCAAGGATAATGGAAGTGGTTATCCAGATGATTCAGAAGAGAAAGTAGGTGGTGGTCACCAACTTCCTTCTTCATCGCTTGTTGGGGATGGAGGTGCAAGTTGGAGACTAAAAGCCTTAAAGCGTGCAAAAGAGCAAGCAGCTCGAGAAGGAAGAAAGCTTGAAGAGGTTTGGTTTTCAAATTTATAGATCTTAATGGTACTAGAGCCTTTACTATTGACTTGCTTCTAAAATTTTAAAATTCCTAGGTTGTGGAAGAAAGATGGGGTTCCCTTGGTCGATTGGCCGTCTCAGCTGTTTCTCATACAGCTGCTCCAGCTCGTGCTCATCTACATGCCATAAAAAGTAGAAAGCAGGGGTCAGCAGAGCAACACCAGACTAGTGCTGATGATCAAAGTGAGAGAGATGTAGAAGAGGTAATTGTCAATTTTCTTTCCTTCCCTGTTGATACGGTAATTGTTAAAAGTGGAGTTGAAAATTGTTTGTCATTGTTTGCTACATCAGAATGCTGGTCGAGACTACTTGAAGGATGTATCTGTTCGACATCCTGAGATGAGAGCTCCCAAAGTACGCGATTCCTTATCTTGGGGAAAGCGAAAAAGTCAAAAGATTTCCACAAAGGATTCAGGCCTCATAAATGCTGCAATTTCTAGCTTAAATAAGTTTCCTGATGATGGAAGCTTTATGAGCAAAGTTCTTAGTCAGCAGAATAGTGATATTACTGGTTCTATTGGTTCCCACAAAAACCAATATGAATGTGTGGACGCGGTGTCTGAATTGAAGAGACCTAGTCAAGATACAACTGCAGTTAATGAAACATTGAGTGCAAACCAACTGGCAGCCAAGGCTTTGCAGCTTCGTATGAAAGGAAAACATGAAGTAGCTGATAAACTCATGGTAAGTCAATGATCTTTGTTTTACATATTTCTGCTCAAAAGTTCTTATCAAGTTTTTATAGCCATTGGAATTACTTGATATCTTAGCTGATGCCATAGTAGACTGTAGAAGTATCAGAATTACATTAAAGTTTCTTCAGTAATAAAGGGTTGGATACTTTATTAAGTTGTGGATCTTCTTTCTGTTGATAAAGAAAATTCCCTATAGAATCCTTGGTAATCATCTTTGGGTTCTTCTAATTCTAGCATATGCATCACAAGGTTTAACTTTGCTGTTCTACTTATTGTTATCTTCGAGTCTTCATCACTGTCTTGCTATAACATTGGTGAGGGTTTTCTGTAATTATTTGTTGTTTGTTTCTCAATACATCACATTGTTGTTTTTGTTAAATTTAAAATGCAAATGAAAGAGGTGCTTGTTATAAATGTATGGACTTCGAGATACAGTTGTTTACAACTAAATGCTAGATCTTATTATATTATTGGTCTTGATGTGTTATTGTTGAAAAATAAAACACAAATTCACTCTTAGGTAAATGATATGTTCTACTTAGTTGGATTGGGATTAAGGTTGGTAGGCGGATTGTTTTTTCTTCTTAAATGCATATGAATACATGGATTTATTTCTCTTTTCAGTTTCTTACTTGAGCATCATCCATACCTAGGTTAAGCTAAACACCTGACCCTCGTAAATTGTAATGTCATTGCACTTAGTTTTATGTAAATAGATTAGTGGTGTTAGTGGCCTGACATTCTGGGATTCATAAGTTGCTTTTCTAAATGTATTGTAAAAAGTTTTGGTGTTATTTTAAACATTTTTTGCATTTGCTAATTTGCTCATATTGAGTATCTGATTTAGTGACTTGCTTTCTTTGTTTAGCAAGAGGCTGAGAACATAAAAGTAAAGCAAGGTTCTGGTGAAAATTCTAGTGGACCTCAAAAGATCAGAAACACCAACAGGTAAGTTTGCATATTGTATATTTCTTATACTTTCTTCACGCCATAATTTTGTCTACTTTGCTTTTTCACACATATTAATAAAAGATAATTTTTTTTTATCAATTTTTCAATTATATCCATCTTAAAAATATTAAATTGATTAAATACTAATAGATGTTTTGATAGGTTTCATGGAAATAAGATAAAATTAAATAGGGTTATAATAGTCAATTTATATGTTATTATAGTGCAAAAAAGGAAAATGGATAATAATTTTGGGACAACCAAAAAGGAAAGATGGTAAAAAATTATGGGACGGAGGGAGCATTATATACTAATATGTTTTTTTTAGTATATTTGTTCTATAATGTGATCAAAGTTGAGGATATAGTAGTAAAACTGGCAGCACCATTGACAATTCTAAGATTATTGTTGTTGATGTGGAGTTTTGATCAAGAAAAATGTGTGGCTCCATTCTTCAACTATTATTTTTTGGAATGCAACTCCTGATATCTGGTTTATTCTAGCAAGTATGAAAAAGGTTTTAAGCATGCATTTCCAAACCTGATTCAATATTCTCCATGCATTTTCCATTTTTCATTTGCTTTATTATTAGTATTTTTTTCCTTCACAAATTTAATTGCTTTCTCTCCTGTAATCCTTTTATATCTCTCTTTCTTCTTTATAGGTATGCTGTTCAAGATGTTTCTGCCCGAAGAAAGGAAGATGATGCCGATAGGCATCTAGCGCAAAAGATAATGCAGAATAAGCAATATAGTTTTTCTGGTCGGGCAGATGATGAATATGACTTTGAAGATGGCCCAAGCCGAAAGGCTAGGAAAAAGGGTGTAGTTAGTGATCCTAATTTCAAGGAGAGAAATGTTGTTGCAAAGCGAATCCTGACTCAGCAAGAGCGTTGCCCTTTTTGTTTTGAGAATCCAAACAGGCCAAAACATCTTGTTGTGTCAATTGCAAACTTCACATATTTGATGTTGCCACAATGGCAGCCTGTTGTTCCTGGTCATTGCTGCATCTTACCCATGCAGGTAAATTTGTATGCTTCTTCAATGAACATATAAAATATGGACTTCTTAGCATGCTTTAGTAGGGGAAATAAATTCATTCTTATTTCTTTGGTAAAGGATGGGACATAGTTGAATTTTCTGTTATTATGAACTCAGAAAATGCATGTTCTATTCTAATAATATTGACTGTTTGGCCTTTCCAGCATGAACCATCCACAAGGACTGTTGACAATAATGTGTGGGAAGAAATTCGCAATTTCAAGAAATGCCTTATAATGATGTTTTCTCAGCAAGAGAAGGATGTAGTTTTTCTTGAAACAGTAATGGGGTTGGCACAACAACGCCGTCATTGTTTAATTGAGTGCGTTCCTCTGCCTCGAGAAGTTGCTAAACAGGCCCCTCTGTATTTTAAGAAGGTTAGTTTTATTTTGTTTATTTTGGCCTAATCACAATTCTTTATTCTTTAACTTTTAACACTTTTTTTACCCTATCGAGAAATTTAAAGTCATCAATTTAGTATCAAAACGTCAACATTTGTACCAAGTTATCATAAACGAATTGCCCAGTCAAATTCATATTTATAAATGCCTGATTGTCAGTCACCATGTATTGAAAAAGGAAAAGGGACACAAAAACAAATGCCCCCTTGAAATAAATAAATATCATTTGATTGTCTGTGTAATGGTAAAGTTTGTAGTCACCTTTGTAATAAAAGCAATGTGGATATTTGATTAAAATAAAAACGCCACCTAATAGGTTGTTTAATTTTGAGTCATTGGTTTCCCTAGTATTAAAATAGTTATGTGAATGTCTCTCACATAGTTAAAGACTTCCGATTTGAAACCTTGAAGTTCAAATGCTGAATTTAAGGAGTTTTAAGTTCCCCATAGAATTGAAAGAAGTGTTAAAGTTTTACAACCACCTTTTTTTTTTTTCGTTCTTTCTTTATGCATTAATTTTCATGCTACTTGTTTAAATTTTGAACTAATGTCTCCTGAAGCTTACTAGGATTTAACATGAAAGAGGGAAAATCCATTCTGAGTGTTGTGCACGAGTAATTGAAAAATTCCTTCTCTCTCTCAAACAATGAGATGACATCAAACATAGATACGAATTTGTGAAATTATTAATTTAATTTCAAAGAGTTCACTATGTTTTCTGCAAACCTATGTTAGAATTTACTTTCTATCAAAATTTTTCATCGCATAGTTGCAGCTTTAAGAATATACTATAAATGCATTGTATCGGTTCTTGTTGGTAGGGCAGAATAATCACAGGCATTGATGCATTTGCGTGTATGTCCCCTTGCATTAAAGTAATAATGTAGGCTGTTAGAGATTCAAATCCTTGCTTCAGGGCTAGTTTGGGTTAAGGGCTAGTTTTATCATTGTTCTTTGGCCTAGGAATATGACTTACATGGAGCAAATGCATGCATTCTTATATTGTTAATTTCTTGTTTTCATGAAAGATTTCTGAAGAAAATTATTTCAGGCAATTGATGAAGCCGAAGATGAGTGGAGCCAACATAATGCAAAGAAGCTGATCGATACTAGTGTGAAGGGCTTGCGTGGTTCAATTCCCAAGGACTTCCCTTATTTCCATGTTGAGTTTGGCCTAGACAAGGGTTTTGTCCACGTGATTGATGATGAGACGCAATTTAAAAATAGCCTTGGGCTCAATGTAATAAGAGGCATGCTACGTTTGCCCGAGGAAGACATGTATCGTTGTAGGAGGCACGAGCCAGTAGAGATGCAAAAACAGTCCCTTGCTAATTTCGCAAGAGATTGGGAACATTTTGATTGGACAAAACAGCTTGACTAGGTCTTCAAATTTTACAAAGTTGTATCCTTTCTAAAGTTTATTATGTAATACATAATTAGCTTTAAATAAATAAATCATAGACTTGAAATTTAAGCGGAATAGATTAATTATTAGTAATAAATTAATGGGGAGATGTGAATGTTTAGTAGTTTCTTCTTTGGTGACCGGCTACTCTTAACCAATCTTAACTAATGACTTGTAATTTAAAAATTCAATTTGAAATTAATAAAAAATTATCTTAAAAGGCTATATATTTTATATTAAAATTTATTAACTATATATATGTTATTTTTTAATATTGAGATTCTACATAAATATTTTTATTTTTTTAATTAAATAGATAAATTAAAATTTTAATTGATTAAAAAATAAAATAAAATAAAATAAAAATTTTAAAAATTTCAAATTTGAATTGATTAGATTTGTTGTTTCAAAATAAGTGACCAAGATAGGGTAAACGAGTCACTTTGTCAATTTTTAGTCTTTACTCAAAATTTTATTAAAAAATTGTGAGTACTAACTCTGAGTGTAATAGGTGATGAGTGTAAGAGGTGAATTCAAATGAGCTTTTTAAAAGTTTTCTTGAAAGATTTTGATATATGTTTAACAATAATTACACCAGTTTACAACAGAAGCATTTGACAAAAAAGCAGAGATTAAAATAGCGAGTTAATTTTATCAAATTCTTATCAGTAAAAATTCTAACTCATAAATAAATATTTTAAATTAATAAAGTACGCTTAAAACTAAGGAGATAGGGGATAAATTCTAACTCAAACAAATATTTTAAATTAATAAAGGATGCTTAAAACTAAGGAGATAAAGGAGAAGAAAATCAAATAATGACATTTTATAATGGTTAAGCAAACTTAGCCAACATTTACTTTTCCAAGGACCTTCTTTTAATTTTCACTTCACTAAATCTCTTTTAGCATGGAAGAGAATAATATTTTATACAACCAACAAGCTTTTTAGATGCTTATAGACCTTTACATGTTTGATTCATACTCAAACTCTCACTTAAACTGTAACAAGTGCTTAGAATCTCTATTAAGTGATCATATACTTGATCAACCTTATATAAGTTTTGATTTAAAAAAAGATACTCTCAGCAACTCTTTATCAGATATAGCAGAAAGCTATTAAGATGAGAGAGAGAGTAGATTTGCCAATGAAGATATGAGAATGAAAAGCTTTTAATGCAAGGGTATCAAAATGCTCTTAAGAATTCTGTGCTTTTCATTACTCATTTAAGAAGAGTTTTTAATCTCTTAAATAGATGTCCGAAAATCTTTTCTTTCATAGCTGCAGAGATAGCTTAACGGTAATAAGTTTAAAAAATTAGCCACCGTTAAACCATTTAAAAACCGTGCAGATTGAAATAAGTTACTTTCGCAGTTTGAAAGTAGTTAATTAAAAATGAACACAGGCAGAAATTAGATATCTAAATTTAAATTGTTTCTAAAATTAGATGTCTAGTTTTAGCCTTTTAGGACAGTTAAAAAAACTTAAGACATTTCTTTGCTTTTTCAAGAAATGAAATGGGATGGATAGATTTATCATTGGCACATCTACACACTCACTCTTTTATAATAAATCCTAGAGATACTTTTCTATACTTTTTCTTTCGTTGATTCATCTTGTGTTGCCATATGAGTCTTCATTCTTTCTAATATGTAGACTTTCCTTGTGTCTCCAATGTTTTCTAGACATTCCACTTTCAATACTAAAGATGGTTAGATGAGCATAATTTATTAAGTTTTGGTATCATCAAAATCAAGTTCTTCCAAAACTTATGGGGTCAACAATCTCCCTTTTTTGATGATGACAAAACTTAATGATTTTCAGCAAAAAAGAACAGAAAAATATAACATATGTACTATGATGAACCAAAATTAACAAGGCAATCATCGGTGCTTAGGGCTCCCCCTCAATATATGCACGATATATACAATAATTTCTATGCACGCATATTAATAAAGCAAAGTAAGCATCAATAGATATAAAATTATTAACAAAACATTAATAGATATGACCATAATTTCTCCCCCTTTTTGTCATCAGCACAAAGAAAATAGGAGATAAAAAAAAAGTTCAGAAGAATCATCCAAAAAAAAAAGATTGTTTCAAAAATATCATAAAAAAAGAGAAGAAATTTAGAGATTCATTGGTTGTTCCTTGCTTTCTAGTTCACCTGGTTTGGCAGTCTTTGTTCTTAAATCATGCCGTCCACTTCTTCTAAGATGAACTTTTGGGGAATCTCCTTCAGAATCAGAAGAGGAGCTGTCAGATGAATTCTCATTTTTAGATTGCTCCTTAGAAACTTGAACTGGCTCCCTATCAGATTTAGATGAAGAGTTGCTAGTTTAAGACTTTGGAAGAATTGGATAAACTGATTTTCGAGCAGTTGATTTTGAAAATCTCTTTGTTGGAAAAAAAGTGGCAGGAGCATCAAAAGGTTTTGGTTCAGAGGTTGTAGGTGCTTGATCACCAGATTTGTCTTTACTAATAGGTCCTTTGGGTGAGATGGGTTGGTTTTTAGATGACTTTTCTTTCGATGAGGCTACTGGTGATGGTTGAATTGTTTGAAGTGGAGATGGTTAAGAGAAGGGTTCATTAACAGAGGGTTACTGGGGTTGTGAAGATGGCCCTGTAGAAGGATCTACTACAAATGATCCTTTTAATCCTAAACCTCCAATACCATCAGAAAATAACTTCTCTAAAATTACGTCTAATTTCTTTTCAACCACTTCAATTCTATTTGACAGAAGTGTAACGACCCGGGAACCGGACCACTACCGGCGCTAGGGTCCAGATCGACTTAAGGCCGCCGGGACCCGTAGCAAGCCTAACATGCATCCTGTGAACCTGTTTAATCCCATACATGATCAACAACATACATAAAAATTTGACCTTTTCTTTTCTTTTACCAAGCTCATCCTGTGCATGCACATAAGCATAAACATAAACATAAACATAAACCTCACACTGGAGCTCTAACCAATTGCTCCAATGGGGTATCTCATCATACACAAGCTTGGTAGAACATAAGCATCATAAGACATGGATCATGTTTACAAAAGGGATTACTATATAAACTCGGTCAAGCACAACTTCTAAACCTCAATCTCAGAATCAACATTTACATGACATAACTATACATAACTTTTACAATTTATCATGTCCACATTCTATCTATTACATACACATGACTTCATCCATCTTGACTTCTCTGTCTAGCCCGTACCTGCAAACCTGGGGGATTAGGGAGAGGGGTGAGCTACTAGAGCCCAGTGAGCAGAATAATAAAAAATATTATATTAACATTTCATGCTTTCATGGAATGCATCACATTACAAACATATCATATCAAGGATGAACTTGTCACCAGTAGCCCTCTACATATCCAATAGTGCCAGAACGTAGAATGGGTCCTAGTTTTTCTCTTACATAGCATAACATAACATTCCAATGTGCCAGAACGTAGAATGGGTCCTGGTCTTTCTCTTACATAGTGCCAGCGAATGTAGAATGGGTCCCACTGGTCTTACATTCCATACTGTACATATCATATCGTCACATCATAGGTCGAGGGCTATGGATCATCCAACGTTCATCCGCATCAACAACAAAATATGCAATGCAACATATTCGTGACTTCTAATGCAAACAACCTAGTATATCTCATGGCATTAATGATGCGTGAATCATGCTAAAATGTCCATTATTTGCTTTAAAATGTAATGAGTTATTCCACTCACCTCTGGATAGCTCTGACCAGACATTGGAGCAGCTGACTCACTGCTGGGGTCCTTGGTTCCTCGGGTCCAAACCTACACAGGTGGACTCAAATGAGGGACCAAACATACATGAACATAACTCTAAACTACTCCCCAAAAACCTCCTAAAACATCATGAAACAATCATAGAAAAACATGCAAAGGAGGGCTGGACAGGGCACTTTCGGCGGTAGGTTCGGCGGCCGAAAGTCCCTCAAGAGCCGAAAGTCAGGCAGGTTCGGCGGCCGAAACTCCCAGACAGAGACGAAACTCATGCATGTTCGGCGGCACTTTCGGCGGCCGAAACTGCCCTCCAGAGACGAAAGTCCTCTTTCGGGGGCAGGCTTTGGCAGCCGAAAGCTGCCTCCACAAGCGGGTTCGGCGGCCGAAAGTTCCTTCGGCGGCCGAACCTGAGTTTCTCCTAAGTGGCAGAAACTCAACTCCAACATGCACAAACGCCTCCCAAACCTTTCAAACATACAAAAACCTATTCTACAACACTCCCAATCATACACAATCAAGCATACAAGTGCATAGGGGTCTCAAACTAGCCTAAACCCCAACTACAACACATCAAACATACCCATATTGCTCAAAAACACACATTAAACCCATAAACTCAAAACAACCTAAACATGCACTTCTACTCCATAAACTTGCATAAAACTTGTTTAAAACACATCATAAGCTAGAGATCGACTCTTACCTCTTGAAGATCGAGAGTAGAGGCGACCTAACTTGGAGTTGGAAGAGATTTAGCTCCTTGGGTCTCCAAGCTCAAAACTTGTTCTTTTGCTCAAAAATCTTCAAAACAAAGTGAAAACTAGTGAAAATCATGAAAGATTTGAAGGAAGAAACTCAAGATTGGTGAGGGGCGACGGAGAGCTCACCTTGGCCGAAAATGGGGGAAAAGCTCGCCCGTTTTCGGCTAAGGGACCCCTTTATAGGTGGCTGGCCAGGCCACATTCGGGAGCCGAACGTGCCTTCGCATGCATGCCATGTTCGGCGGCCGAACTTGAGGTTCAGCGTCCAAACCTGAGTTTTTCCTCTAAGGCTATTTTCATGCAAAAACTCATTTCTTTCTTGATTAAAAACATAAAACACATTAAAACATTTTATAAAAACATGGTTTTACCCTTCTAGAGGTCTCCGACACCCGAGATTCCACCGGACGGTAGGAATTCCGATACCGGAGTCTAGCCGGGTATTACATTCTCCCCCCCTTAAGAACATTCGTCCCCGAATGTTCCTCAACTAGTACAAGCAAGGCATAACACACATCATACACATAAAACACACATAAAACTAACCTCAGAAGAGATAAGGGTACTGCTGGAGCATGGACTCCCGTGTCTCCCAAGTGCATTCTTCCAAATTGTGGTGGTTCCACAGGACTTTCACCATCGGGATTTCCTTGTTTCTCAGCTTCCTGATCTGGGTGTTTATGATCCGTACTGGTTGTTCAACATAGGTGAGATCTTCTTGGATCTCCACATCAGGCTCACTAAGAACCTTGCCCGGATCTGACACGAACTTCCTCAACATGGAAACATGGAAAACCGGATGGATTCTTCCCATTGAGGCCGGTAAATCCAGCTTGTACGACACATTCCCAATCTTTTGCAAGATTTCAAAGGGTCCGATGTATCGTGGGGTTAGTTTACCTTTCTTCCCAAAGTGAACCACTCCTTTCATAGGAGACACCTTGAGCAATACCAGATCCCCCTCCTGAAATTCTACTTGCCTTCTGCGGATATCTGCATAACTCTTCTGTCTGCTTGTAGTAGTCTTGATCCTTTCTCTGATTATGGGTACCACCCTGCTGGTGATCTCTACTAGCTCAGGCCCTGCCAAGGCCTTTTCTCCAACCTCTTCCCAATAAACAGGTGACCTGCACTTCCTTCCATACAAAGCTTCGTATGGGGCCATCCCTATGCTGGCATGATGGCTGTTATTGTAGGCAGACTCCACCAAAGGTAGATGCTGCCTCCAAGAACCTCCAAAATCCAGCACACACATTCTGAGCATATCTTCTATTGTCTGGATGGTCCTCTCTGATTGTCCGTCTGTCTGTGGATGGAAGGCAGTGCTAAAATCCAACCTTGTACCCATAGCATCCTGCAGACTCCGCCAAAACCTGGAGGTGAACTGGGGTCCTCTATCGGACACTATTGAAACAGGAACCCCATGCAGCCTGACGATCTCATCAACATACACCTGCGCCAACTTGTCCACAGAATAGCCACTCCTGACAGGGATGAAGTGAGCAGATTTGGTGAGTCTGTCCACAATCACCCATATAGAGTCCAATCTGTTGGACGCCGCAGGTAACCCCACTACGAAGTCCATAGCTATATTCTCCCATTTCCACTCTGGAATAGGTAGCGGGTTAAGCATTCCAGCCGGCTTTTGATGTTCCAGCTTCACCCTCTGACACACTTCGCAGGCTGACACGAACTGTGCCACTTCTCTCTTCATAGCTGGCCACTAATAAACTTTCTTCAGATCTTGATACATCTTGGTGGCTCCGGGGTGAACGCTGTATCTTGTATTATGAGCCTCTCTCATAATATCTCCTTTTAGCCCTATGTTGTCTGGTACACACAATCGGCTCCCATAGCGGAGGATCCCCTTGTTGTCGAATTTGAACTCACTATCCTTGCCTGACTGAACAGTCCTGGCAATCTTCACTAACTCTGGGTCCTCATGCTGTTTCTAAGCCACCTGCTCCAGAAACACGGGTGCTGGGCAACTAAAGCACCTGTACCAGACAACTCCAACTGTAGACCTTCATCAATGAGCTTGTAAAACTCCTTCACCACCGGTCTCCTCTCAGCCGTGATGTGGGATAGACTGCCTAGTGACTTCCGGCTTAGGGCGTCTGCCACAACATTCGCCTTACCCGGATGGTACTGAATCTTGCAATCATAGTCACTCAGCAGCTCTACCCATCTTCTCTGTCTCAAGTTCAAATCTCTTTGACTCAGGATGTACTGCAGGCTCTTATGATCTGTGAAGATCTCACATTTAACCCCATAGAGGTAGTGCCTCCACATCTTGAGTGCAAAGATTACTGCTGCCATCTCCAGGTCATGTGTGGGGTAATTCAACTCGTGCTTCTTCAACTGTCTAGAAGCATAAGCAATCACCCTTTTATTCTGCATTAACACACAACCCAATCCCACTCGGGATGCATCACAGAAAACTGTGAAATCCTCATTGCTAGCTGGCAAAGCTAGCAATGGTGCTGACGTTAACCTCTTCTTAAGCTCTTCAAAACTCTCTTCGCACTGGTCAGTCCACATAAACTTCTAATTCTTCCTGGTTAGTCTGGTCAGAGGAGCTGCAAGTTTTTGAGAAGTCCTGAACGAACCTCCTGTAGTAACCTGCCAAACCCAAAACTCCTAATCTCTGTCACTGAAGTGGGTCTAGGCCAGTTAGCCACAGCTTCTACTTTCTTGGGGTCCACCTCTATTCCATTTTCTGACACCACATGCCCCAAGAATGAAATGCTCCTCAGCCAGAACTCACACTTAGAGAACTTGGCATACAAGTCGTGTTCCCTCAAGGTCTGCAGAACCAACCTCAGATGATGGGCATGCTCCTCTGCATTCCTGGAATACACTAAGATATCATCTATGAAGACAATAACAAAGTGATCCAGGTATTGGCTAAACACTCTGTTCATGAGATCCATGAATGCTGCAGGGGCGTTGGTTAACCCGAACGACATCACAAGGAACTCATAATGCCCATATCTGGTTCTGAAAGCTGTCTTTGGCACATCTTCTTCTCTGATCCTTAGCTGATGGTACCTAGATCTCAGATCTATTTTGGAGAAACAACTCGCTCCTGCTAGCTGGTCAAATAGATCATCGATCCTTGGCAAAGGGTACCTATTCTTGGTAGTGACTTTGTTCAACTGCCTGTAGTCGATACAAAGTCTAAGGGCGTCCTTCTTTCTCACAAATAAGACTGGAGCACCCCAAGGTGAGGTACTCGGTCAGATGAAGCCCTTTTCTACCAGCTCTTGCAACTATTCTTTCAATTCTTTCAACTCAGCTGGAGCCATCCTGTAGGGAGGAATAGAGATCGGTCTAGTTCCAGGCATCAATTCGATTTCAAACTCTATCTCCCTAGCAAGTGGTAGTCCTGGAAGCTCCTCTGGAAAAACATCCTGGAAGTCTCTGACAACTGGCACTGAGGCTGGCTCCCTAACCTGACTATCTAGCTCTCTCACATGAGCCAAATACCCCTGACATCCCTTCCTAAGCAACCTACGATCCTGAAGAGCTGATATCAGACCTCTAGGTGTACCCCTCTTGTCTCCTCTGAAGACGACCTCTGACCTGTTCTGATCTCTGAACCTGACTACCTTGTCTCTGCAGTCCAAGGTAGCACCATGGGTAGATAGCCAATCCATCCCTAGAATGACGTCAAAGTCTGTCAAATCTAGAACCACAAGGTCGGCGGAGAGGCATCTTCCCTCAACAAAAACTGAACTGAATTGGCAGACTGACTCTGCCACTGACGGGTCACACTTAGGTCCACTAACCCATAGGGGACACTCTAACCCAGAGACCATCAGACCCAACCTCTCAACGGCTCTCGGAGCAATAAAAGAATGAGATGCACCCGGGTCCATTAATGCATACACATCAGAACACCCAATGATGAGATTACCTGACACCACGGTGTTGGATGTGTTAGCCTCCTGCTGTGTCATGGTGAAGATCCTGGCTGGAGCTGATGGACCTTCACCTCGGGAACCAGAAGAAGAGGCTGCCCCTCTCCCTCTACCTCTGCCACTGCCCTGAGTTGTGGCTGGAGCTGCTGGCTGTGCCACACTACCAGAAGCTGTCTGCTGGGGCTGGCCCATAAAAGGTGCTCTAGGACACTCCCGAGCCATGTGTCCCTCCTATCCACATCTGAAACATGCATTAGTCCCAGCCCGACACACTCCCTTGTGTGGCTTCCCACACCTTAGGCATTCTGTACCATCTGAGCCTGAGCTCGAGCCACCGCCTAATCCCAGACCGGATTTCAACTTACTCCAGAACTTGTTCTTCTTCGGCTTCTTGGTGGTGTTACTCCACTTCTTGCTACCTGAGCTCTGAGAAGAGGGACCTAGCCCTCCTTTGCCTGGGGTCTTAACTCCTGAAGACTGGGTCACTGACTACTTCACTGACCCGTCAATTATAGCACTAGCCTCCATCCTTCGAGCCATATCCACCACAGTGTGGAAACTTTCCCTCTCAACTGACTGAATCAAAGAGGAGTACCTAGAATGAAGTTTCATAACATATTTCTTGGCTTTCTTCGAATCTGTATCTAGAGCTTGCCCTGAAAAAGGCAATAGCTCCAAGAATTTATTTGTGTACTCCTCTACACTCATGTGTTCTGTCTGCCTCAGCTGCTCAAACTCAATCATCTTCAGTTCTCTGGAACTGTCTGGAAAAGCCCATCCAGCAAACTCATTTGCAAATTCCTCCCATGTCATGCCGTCTAGTCTTGGGTCCACATAACACTTGAACCATTCCCGTGCCTTTTTGCACTTTAAAGTGAACCCTGCCATCTGAATGGCCCTGCTGTCATCTGCCCCTAGCTCGTCAGTTATCGTCTTCACTACCCTCAGGTACTCAAAGGGATCATCCCCTGACTTGTATTTGGGAGCATCCAGCTTAAGGTAATCTGTCATCTTCACCTTGCTCCCACCGGTTGAGCTAGGTCTAGAAGGTTGAGCAACTGGGGCTGCTGGTTCTGTAGGTGGTGGAGGTGGGGGTGCAGCATTCTCCGAGGTGGGGTTTGCCGGGTTAGGATAGAAGGGTGAGGGTGGATAAGCTGGGTACTGAGGGTAAGGTGGATAGAAAGGTGGATAAGGCATGTAGGTAGGGTAGGGGTTAAAGCTAGAGTAATCTGATGTGCCTCCCATCGGATACCCTGAACCCTGTGGAAAGGGTGGATAATGGGGTGGAAAACCATACCCTGAGGCCTGAGCGGCTCCCTGTGACTCCCCTGCCCCTTCTTCCGATATGCTGACATCCAGATTCCCATCCCTCCTCTGGTCCTCTTCCATAGCCTCCCTCACATCTGAAGAACTTCCTCCTCTATCTGTCCCTCTTCTGCTAGCATCAAAAGACCTTCTAGGGTCCCTTGACACTCCTTCTCTGCTTGATCTACATGACATTGCCCTAGGCAATGCAGGAGGACGGGCATCAGTGCCTTCATCCTGGGGTGGTACTCCAGTCAATCGTGCAGATCGACGAGTTCCTCTCATCCTGTTTTCTGAAAGACAGTACACAACACTAAAAACATCAGCATCACATGGTTCATGTGGAAACACATGAACCTGCATCACATACATCACATACATAGCATATCATTAATGCACATGCATAAAATCATGGCATTTCACATCATCATACAAGACAGGACTCAACATCCTATCCTAGTGGACATGATTTTCCTATTGTGCTTGACCTTCTATAACATCTATGAGCCCGACACTCTAGGTCCGACCATATGAACCTAGGGCTCTGATACCATTTTGTAACGACCCGGGAACCGGACCACTACCGGCGCTAGGGTCCAGATCGACTTAAGGCCGCCGGGACCCGTAGCAAGCCTAACATGCATCCTGTGAACCTGTTTAATCCCATACATGATCAACAACATACATAAAAATTTGAACTTTTCTTTTCTTTTACCAAGCTCATCCTGTGCATGCACATAAGCATAAACATAAACATAAACATAAACCTCACACTGGAGCTCTAACCAATTGCTCCAATGGGGTATCTCATCATACACAAGCTTGGTAGAACATAAGCATCATAAGACATTGATAATGTTTACAAAAGGGATTATTATATAAACTCGGTCAAGCACAACTTCTAAACCTCAATCTCAGAATCAACATTTACATGACATAACTATACATAACTTTTACAATTTATCATGTCCACATTCTATCTATTACATACACATGACTTCATCCATCTTGACTTCTCTGTCTAGCCCGTACCTGCAAACCTGGGGGATTAGGGAGAGGGGTGAGCTACTAGAGCCCAATGAGTAGAATAATAAAAAACATTATATTAACATTTCATGCTTTCATGGAATGCATCACATCACAAACATATCATATCAAGGATGAACTTGTCACCAGTAGCCCTCTACATATCCAATAGTGCCAGAACGTAGAATGGGTCCTGGTCTTTCTCTTACATAGTGCCAGCAAACGTAGAATGGGTCCCACTGGTCTTACATTCCATACCGTACATATCATATCGTCACATCATAGGTCGAGGGCTATGGATCATCCAACGTTCATCCGCATCAACAATAAAATATGCAATGCAACATATTCGTGAATTCTAATGCAAACAACCTAGTATATCTCATGGCATTAATGATGCGTGAATCATGCTAAAATGTCCATTATTTGCTTTAAAATGTAATGAGTTATTCCACTCACCTCTGGATAGCTCTGACCAGACACTGGAGCAACTGACTCACTGCTGGGGTCCTTGGTTCCTCGGGTCCGAACCTACACAGGTGGACTTAAATGAGGGACCAAACATACATGAACATAACTCTAAACTACTCCCCAAAAACCTCCTAAAACATCATGAAACAATCATAGAAAAACATGCAAAGGAGGGCTGGACAGGGCACTTTCGGCGGTAGGTTCGGCGGCCGAAAGTCCCTCCAGAGCCGAAAGTCAGGCAGGTTCGGCGGCCGAAACTCCCAGACAGAGACGAAACTCATGCATGTTCGGTGGCACTTTCGGCGGCCGAAACTGCCCTCCAGAGATGAAAGTCCTCTTTCGGGGGCAGGCTTCGGCAGCCGAAGGCTGCCTCCACAAGCGGGTTCGGCGGCCGAACCTGAGTTTCTCCTAAGTGGCAGAAACTCAACTCCAACATGCACAAACGCCTCCCAAACCTTTCAAACATACAAAAACCTATTCTACAATACTCCCAATCATACACAATCAAGCATACAAGTGCATAGGGGTCTCAAACTAGCCTAAACCCCAACTACAACACATCAAACATACCCATATTGCTCAAAAACACACATTAAACCCATAAACTCAAAACAACCTAAACATGCACTTCTACTCCATAAACTTGCATAAAACTTGTTTAAAACACATCATAAGCTAGAGATCGACTCTTACCTCTTGAAGATCGAGAGTAGAGGCGACCTAACTTGGAGTTGGAAGAGATTTAGCTCCTTGGGTCTCCAAGCTCAAAACTTGTTCTTTTGCTCAAAAATCTTCAAAATAAAGTGAAAACTAGTGAAAATCGTGAAAGATTTGAAGGAAGAAACTCAAGATCGGTGAGGGGCGGCGGAGAGCTCACCTTGGCCGAAAATGGGGGAAAAGCTCGCCTGTTTTCGGCTAAGGGACCCCTTTATAGGTGGCTGGCCAGGCCACATTCGGGAGCCAAACGTGCCTCCGCATGCATGCCATGTTCGGCGGCCAAACATAAGGTTCGACGGCCGAACCTGGACTTCCCTCACTTATGCTTTCGAGGGCCTAATAGCGCTCCCGAAGGCATGCATGTTCGGCGGCCGAACTTGAGGTTCGGCGGCCGAACTTGAGGTTCGGCGGCCGAACCTGAGTTTTTCCTCCAAGGCTATTTTCATGCAAAAACTCATTTCTTTCTTGATTAAAAACATAAAACACATTAAAACATTTTATAAAAATATGGTTTTACCCTTCTAGAGGTCTCCGACACCCGAGATTCCACCGGACGGTAGGAATTTCGATACCGGAGTCTAGCCGGGTATTATAAGAAGAATCACTGAACTATCTCTGTCTTGAGCTATGCATTGTTGTAGTTTATAGGTATCACTCAAGACATTACCAACCATCTTTAATATTTTTTGAATGGTCTTCATCATTTTAAAAGTATCCTTGGGGACCTCAACTTTTTCTCCAAGGTTTGCTTTCATTTCTTCTAAATTTCCAGGGCTAAGACTAGATAGAGAGTTTGCTACTGTAGATCTCTTTTATAACCAAAGTTTGGGAGCCTTTCTTTTCTTTAGTAAGATTTACTTTCAGCCTTTTGAATAGCAGAGTTAAGAACATTCTATAAGGCAGACTTCTTATTGAGGTGTTTTTAAGAATTCCTTTGAAAACTAGATAAGCTAGATTTAACTTCTATTTAGTCAAAAGATGCCATAAAATGCACCAGTCAAACTTATTGAAGTGAGTATGGCTTCCAGTTCTGGGACAAAGATAGTAGATAATGAAGCTATGCAAAATGTGGATTTACCGAGGTAGGGATGAAGAATTTGTTCTGTCTTTAGCAAGATTACTATTGGGTACAAGGGTATCAATGAAAAGCAGATTCGTCATAACCCTTCAGCCTATTCACTTCTTTAAATGACCCAATTTTATTTCCTTCATTTTTTACCCCAAAGGTAGATGCAAGCAGATCAACAAAAACATCATACACCTAGTTTCTAATTTTGACTCTAAAAAGGTTATTTTTCTCAATTTCTTCCAAGGTTTCATAAAATTTCTCAATCAATTCAGGATAGTATTCCTCATTTATTTTCATGAAACTTTCCCAACCTTGAAACATGAATAATTCTAATAACTTAAAACCAAGATTCAAGAAAAAAACCCATTGGATGTACCTAGGAATGAAAATTTTCCTATTGACATATGATGATTTTTCTTTTGACTTCATTTCTTGCAGCTGGATTTGAAATAGTTATCCCACTGCTTCGCTTCTTAAACTTTGACATTAGAACTTCTTCTTCTGTCGATTGTGAGCTACTAAAATTTTCTTTAATAGCTTTCTCTTTCATCTTTCGGTTTGCTGCATATTTAATCCTTACCATTTTTGCGAAAGAGAAGGAGAGATGAATCTTGAGATTTTTGAAGAAAACAGAGAGTATCGAAGAACGAAGAGGATAAAACAAGTATGAAATTTCTTGTGTCTTTAAAGAGGTAAAAACAAAGAGGGAAAAACAACTACCATCACTTTCACTTCTCCCGTTCGAAAAGCATTTTGAAAATCGAGCTTCCAGAAAATCTTCTAAAGAAGTTAATGGAATAACTGGTGTGAAAGAAGTTTTTAAGTCTGCTTATAGAATTGGATTGAAAAGAGGTGTCAGAAGATTATGAATTTAGACAACTGATTTGAAAGAATATTTAAAAAAGAGATTTTCTTTTACCGCTTAAACACTAAATGAGGAGAGGACAAGATTACCCTCATTCCAGAAGATTTGAGTTAGAAAGCTTAGAGGTTAAAAATGTCTTTTTTTGTAAATAATCAAAACACTGCATTTTAAATGCGCTCAAAACACACCGTTTCATTAAATCAATTGAACGCACAGCTTTGAAGATTTTAAACTTCGTAGATTACATATAACATAAATAGATAGAATTTTGACAATTTGATTTCAAATAGACATTTGCTAGAAATTGACAAATTTAAAAACAAATATCTAAAAACTAACCTAAGTGACAAAATTTAGAGCAGAAAATATAGTCATGATCTGTTTAGAATAGCAAACAAATTTCATTCCATTCATTCAAGATCTATCATTCCTAGTTTACTTCTAATTCTACAAAAGGCTTCCTCATTTAAAGGTTTAGTGAAAATATCAGCAAGCTATTTCTTTGTTGGGACGAATTCTAGATCAATATCACCATTTTGCACATGTCTCTTATGAAATGATGTCTGATCTCTATGTGTTTTGTCCTTGAATGCTGGACGGGATTTTTAGTTAGGTTGATAGCACTAGTATTATCGCATTTTATGGACACATGATCAACCTCTATACCATAGTCATTAAGCTATTGCTTCATCTAGAGGATTTGAGAAACACAACTTCCAGCAGCTATATATTCAACCTCAGTTGTGGATAAGGCTACTGAAGTCTGTTTCTTACTAAATCAAGAGGCTAAGGCATGACCAAGAAAGTGACAAGTTCCAGAGTTGCTTTTTCTATCTATTCTACTTCCAACAAAGTCAGAATCATTGTAACCAACAATATTGAAATTTTCACACTTAGAATATCAGAGACTAATAGATAGTGTGCTTATCAAATATCTAAAAATTCTTTTAATAGCAACCAGATGAGATTCTTTGAGATTAGACTAAAATCTAGCACATAAACACATGTTGAAATGAATGTCAAGTCTGAATGCAGTGAGATAGAGAAGAGATCCAATCATACATCTATATAATTTTTGATCTACTTCTTTGCCTTTTTCATCTCTATCCAATTTGATGTTTGAATTCATTGGAGTCCCAATTCCTTTTAGCTCATTCATCTTGAATTTTCTTAGCATATCTTTGATATATTTTTATTGATTTATGAAGATTCCATCTGCTACTTGTTTAATTTGTAGTCCAAGGAAGAATGTAAGTTCTCCCATCAGACTCATCTCAAATTCGCTCTCCATTAACTTGGAGAATTTCTTGTATAAAGAATCATTAGTAGCACTAAAATTATATCAACATAAATTTGGACAATCAAAATAACATTCTTTTGTGTTTGTGTAAATAAAGTTGTATTAACTTTTCCTCTTCTGAAATCATTTTCTAATAGAAATTTGCTCAACCTTTCGTACCAAGCTCTAGGAGCTTGCTTCAAGCCATAAAGAGCTTTTGAAAGTTTAAAAACATAATTCGGAAAAATTGAATCTTCAAAACCTGGGGGTTATGCCACATAAACCTCTTCTTGTATGTAATCATTTAAAAAGGTACTTTTAACATCCATTTGAAATAACAAAAAATTTTTAAAATAAGCAAAAGCACAAAGCATCCTAATAGCTTCAATTATAGCAATCGGTGCAAAAGTTTCATTAAAATCTATTCCTTCCTCTTGGTTGTATTCTTGAGCTACTAATTTAGCTTTGTTTCTAACAATATTTCCACTTTCATCCATTTTATTTTGAAAAACCCATTTAGTACCAATGATAGATTGATTTTTAGGTTTTGGAACAAGTTGCCATCCTGTAGGAGGAATAGAGATGGGTCTGGTTCCGAACATCACTTTAATTTCAAACTCTATTTCCCTGGCAGGTGGTAAACCTAGTAGCTCGTCTGAGAAAACGTCAAGAAAGTCTCTGACTACTGGCACTGAAGTTGGTTCCCTAACCTGACCATTTAACTCTCTGACATGAGCAAGAAAGCCCTGACAACTCCTCCTAAGCAACCTATGAGCCTGCAGGACAAATATCAAACCTTTAGGCATACCTATCTTGTCTCCTCTAAAGATGACCTCCGATCCATCTTGTTGTCTGAACCTGACTATCTTGTCTCTGCAGTCCAAGGTAGCACCGTGAATAGAGAGCCAATCCATCTCTAGAATGACGTTAAAATCAGTCAAATCTAAAACCACAAGGTCAGCTGGAAGGCACTTATCCTCAATAAAGACTAGACTGAACCGGCAGACTGACTCTGCCATAGATGGATCACACTTGGGCTCACTGACCTAAAGAGGACACTCTAGCCTATAACCTATCAAACCCAAACTGTCTACGGCTCTCGGAGAAACAAAAGAATGAGAGGCACCAGGTTTTGTGACACATCCCGAGTGGGACTAGGTTGTGTGTTGATGCAGAATGAGAGGGTAATTGCTTATGCTTCTAGACAGCTGAAGAAGCATGAGTTAAATTATCCTATACATGACCTAGAGATGGCAGCTGTGATCTTTGCACTCAAGATGTGGAGGCATTACCTGTATGGGGTAAAATGTGAGATCTTTATAGATCATAAGAGTTTGCAATACATCTTGAGTCAGAAAGAGTTGAACTTGAGGTAGAGAAGATGGGTAGAACTGCTTAGTGATTAGATTGCAAAATCCAGTATTATCCGGGTAAAGCAAATATGGTGGCAAACGCTCTTAGTCGGAAATCACTTTGCAGTTTTTCCTAAATCTCAGTGGAGAGAAGACCGATGGTGAGGGAATTTTACAGGCTCATTAATGAGGGTTTACAACTAGAGTTATCTGGTATAGGTGCATTAGTAGCTCAGATGAGAGTGACACCCGTGTTTATGGAGCAAGTGGCACAAAAACAGCATGAGGACCCCGAGTTAGTGAAAATAACGAGAACTGTTCAGACAAGCAAGAATGGTGAGTTTAGATTCGACAACAAAGGGATCCTCCGTTACGAAAACAGATTGTGTGTACTAGACGACGTAAGCTTGAAGGGAGACATTATGAGAGAGGCTCATAATGCCAGGTACAGTGTTTACCCTGGGGCCACCAAAATGTATCAGGATCTGAAGAGAGTTTATTGGTGGCTAGCTATGAATAGAAAAGTGGCTCAGTTTGTGTCCGCTTACGAGACATGTCAGAGGGTGAAGCTATAACATTAGAAGCCAGCTGGGATGCTCAACCCACTACCGATTCTAGAGTGGAAATGGGAAAATATGGCGATAGATTTCGTGGTGGGATTACCAGCAACGTCCAACAGACTAGACTCTATATGGGTAATAGTGGACAGATTGACCAAATCTGCTCACTTTATTCCTGTCAGGAGTGATTACTCTATGGACAAATTGGTGCACGTATATGTGGAAGAGATTGTCAGGCTGCATGGGGCTCCAGTTACGATAGTGTCAGATAGGGGACCCCAGTTTACCTCTAGGTTTTGGCAGAATCTATAAAATTCTATGGGCACGAGGTTGGACTTTAGCACTGTATTTCATCCATAGGCTGATGGACAGTCAGAAAGGACCATCCAAACTATAGAAGACATATTAAGAATGTGTGTGCTAGACTTTGGGGGTTCTTGGAGGCAACATCTACCATTGGTGGAGTTTGCCTACAATAACAGTTACCATGCTAGCATTGGGATGGCTCCTTATGAAGCTCTATATGAGAGGAAGTGCAGGTCACCTGTCTATTGGGAAGAAGTAGGAGAAAGGGCCTTGGCAGGGCCAGAGTTAGTAGAGATCACCAGCAGGATAGTGCCTATCATTAGAGAGAGGATCAGAACAGTGGTGAGGAGACAAAAGAGCTATGTAGACATCCACAAAAAGCATGTTGTGTTCCAGGAGGGGGATATGCTGTTGCTTAAGGTGTCTCCTATAAAGGGGGTGATTCATTTTGGGAAGAAAGGTAAACTAGCTCCAAGGTACATTGGACCCTTTGAAATTTTGCAAAAGATTGGTAATGTATCTTACAAGTTAGATTTACTTGCTTCTATGGAGAGAATCCATCCGGTTTTCCATGTTTCCATGTTATGAAAGTTCGTGTCAGATCCGGGCAAGGTTCTTAATGAACCTGATGTAGAGATCCTAGGAGATCTCACCTATGTTGAGCAGCTAGTGCGGATCATAGACACACAAATCAGAAAGCTGAGGAATAAGGAAATCGCGATGGTGAAAGTCCTTTGGAATCACCACAATATGGAAGAGTGCATCTGGGAGACCCGGGAGTCCATGCTCCAACAATACCCCTATCTCTTTTAAATTAAGTGTCTTATGCTTTAATGTGTGTTCTTAATGTTTATGTTTGCTTGTTTCCTGTGTTGAACATTTAAGGCCGAATGTTCTTAAGGGGGCAAGAATGTAATACTCGGCTAAACTCAAGCGTCAGAATTTCAACCTTCCGACGGAATTCCCATTGGAACCTAGAATCTCAAAGCTGGAATCTCCTTAGGCAGGGTAAAATAAGGTTTTTATAAAATGAATTTGAAAATTTTTGGGTTTTGTGTTAATAAGAAAGAAAAGAGTTTTGAAGGAAAATCTCAAGTTCGGCCGTCGAAAGTGGTGCCGCTGCGGGACTTTCCCTTTCGGCCTCCGAAGGTGGTGTAATACCCGGCTAGACTCCGGTATCGGAATTCCTACCGTCCGGTGGAATCTCGGGTGTCGGAGACCTCTAATAGGGTAGAAACATGTTTTTACAAAATGTTTTAATGTATTTCATGATTTTAAGTAAAAAGGAAATGAGTTTTTGCATGAAAACAACCTTGGAGGAAACCCAGGTTCAGCCGCCGAACATGCATGCATTTCGGGTGTGCCTTAGGCCCCCGAAGGCATAAGTGAGGGAAGTCCAGGTTCGGCCGCCGAACCTCAAGTTCGGCCGCCGAACATGGCATGCATGCGGAGGCACGTTCGGCCCCCGAACGTGGCCTGGCCAGCCACTATAAAAGGGTCCCTTAGAAAAAAACGGGCGAGTTTTTCTCCCCATTGTCGGCCAAGGTGAGCTCTCCGCCGTTCCTCACTAATTCTTGAGCTTTTCCTTCAGATCTTTTAAGATTTTCATGAGTTTTTGTTTGTTTTGAAGATTTTCAAGTTTTGAGCAAGTTTTGAAGCTTTGAGGTTCAAGGAAACCCAACCCCTCCCATCTCCGAGTTTAGGTCGTCTCTCTCTCGATCTCCACGAGGTAAGAGCCGATCTTAAGCTCATTGCATGTTTTAAGTAAGTTTTAAGTAGATCTATGGGGTAGAATGCATGTTTAGCTCATGGTTAGGTTTATGGGTTTTATATGTGTTTATGAACAATGTGAGTTGCTTGATGTGTTGTAGTTGGGGTTTTTGATGGTTTGATGCCCCTAGGAACTTGTATGCTTGTTTGTGTATGATTGGGAATGTTGTAGAATAGGTTTATGCATGATTGGATTAGTTTGGAGGCAAATCTGCATAAAAGAGCTGAGTTTCTGCCAAAATGGGATAAACCAGGTTCGGCAGCCGAAGGAACTTTCGGCCGCCGAACATGCTTGTGGAGGCAGCCTTCGGCTGCCGAAGCTTGCCCCCGAAAGGAGACTTTCGTCTCTGTCTGGGAGTTTCGGCCGCCGAAGGTGCCGCCGAACCTGCCTGACTTTCGGCTCTGGAGGGACTTTAGGCCGCCGAACCTGCCGCCGAAAGTGCCCTGTCCAGCCCTCTTTTGCATGTTTTTCTATGATGGTTTCACGATGTTTTAGGAGGTTTTTTGGGAGTAGTTTAGAGTTATGTCTTGTATGTTTAGTCCCTCATTTGAGTCCACCTGTGTAGGTTCGGACCCGAGGAACCGATGACCCCAGCAGTGAGTCAGCTGCTCCGGTGTCTGGTCAGAGCTATCCAGAGGTGAGTGGAATAAACCTTTATGTTTTTAAGTAAATCAATTGTACAGTTTTGAGCATGTTCATGCATCATGAATGCCATGTGATGTTTTAGGTTGTTTGCATTAGAATCCACGAATATGTTGCATTGCACATGTTAATGTTGATGTGGATGAATGTTGGATGATCCATAGCCCTCGATCTATGATGTGACGATGTGATATGTACGGTACGGAATGTAAGACTAGTGGGACCCATTCTACGTTCGCTGGCACTATGTAAGAGAAAGACCAGGACCCATTCTACGTTCTGGCACAGTTGGACTATGTTATGTTATGCTATGTAAGAGAAAAACTAGGACCCATTCTACGTTCTGGCACAGTTGGACTATGTAGAGGGCTATTGGTGACAAGTTCATCCTTGATGTGATTAGCTGTGATGTGATGCATTCCATGTTATCATATATTTTAAATGTTTTATTATTCTGTTCACTGGGCTCTAGTAGCTCACCCCTCTCCCAATTTCCCCAGGATTGCAGGTACAGGGTAGACCAGGAGGTTTACAAGAGTAATGAAGTCATGTGTTTGTAATAGATAGAATGTGGACATGATGATTTGTAAAATGATGTAAAGTTATGAGTAGTATGTAATGTAATGATATTGATGATTAGAGGTTGTGCTTGACCTATGTGTAAGGTATCCCTTTTAATGCATGATCCTAAATCTTTTTATGATGTTTTTTTTGTAGACCAACTCAACATATGATGTTTTGCCCATTTGGGGCATTGAGGAGATCCCACTGAAGGGTCATGCTTATGATTATGATTACGTTCAGTGCATGCACAGGTTGAGTTTGGTGTATGATAGAATGAATGAAAGAAAAGTTTTAAATTTTTATGTATGTTGTTGATCATGTATGGGATTAAATAGGTTTACAGGTTGTATGTCAGGCTTGCTACGGGTCTCGTCGGCCTTAAGCTGACTCGGATCCTAGCACCGGTAGCGGTCCGGTTTTCGGGTCGTTACAGAATGGTATCAGAGCCCTAGGTTCATAGGATCGGACCTAGAGTGTCGGGCTCATAGATGTTCTAGAAGGTCAAGCACAATAGGAAGATCATGTCCACTAGGATAGGATGTTGAGTCCTGTCTTGTATGATGATATGAAATGCCATGAATATATACATGTGCATTGATGCTATGATATGAATGATGTATATGTGATGCGGATTCATGTGTTTCCACATGAACCATATGATGATAACGTTTGTGTGATGTGTGCTGTTTTTCAGAAAACAGGATGAGAGGAACTCGTCGATCTGTGAGATTGACTGGAGTGCCACCTGAGGATGAGGGCACGAGCGCCCGAATTGTGCTGCTATTGGTTCCTCCCTTAAGAAGGAAGACCCTAAAAGAAAATATCTCTCTAAAAAAGAAAGACCTCAAAGAGGAAGTTCTCATTAAGGTAAGATATGAAAAGGTAGACCACTAAGGTTAGGCTAGAATGGTAGACCACTAAGGTTAAGTCGGAAAAGCAAGATACGGAAGAGCAGACCACTAAGGTCAGGTTGGAAGGGCAAGGCCGGAAGGGTAAGGCCAGAAGGGCAAGTCCGGAAGGGCAGCCTACTAAGGTCAAGCTGGCAAGGCAGATCACTAAGGTCAGGTCGGAAGGGTAGACTACTAAGGTCAGGTTGGAAGGGCAAGACCTAGAAAGGCATAACAATTAGGTCAAGCTGCGAGGTCATACCACTAAGGTTAGGTCGGAAGGGTAGACTATCAAAGTCAGACATTGCAAAAGGAAATCAGCAAGGTTAGACTTTTCAAAAGGAAGACCACCAAAGTCCGACCTTCTAAAAGAGCATACCACCAAGGTCAGACTTTCCAAAGGAAGAATAGTAAGGTTAGACCTTCCAAAAGGAAGAGTTCAAAGAGCAAACCTTTCAAAAGAGCAGACCACCGAAGTCAAACCTTTTACATGGAAAATAATGCCAACGTCAAACCTTTCAAAAGGAAGACCACTAAGGTCAGGTTGGAAGGGCAAACTACTAAGTTTAGATCGAAAATCCAAAACCCATAAGTGAAAACCACTAAAGTCAGGTCGGAAGGACAAAGTTGGAAGAGCAGGACTTGGAAGGCAGGCCACTAAGGTTAAGTCGAAAAGGCAAACCTCTAAGGTCAGGTCAAAAGGGCAAAGCCGAAATGGTAGACCATCAAGGTTAGACCTTTTAAAAGGAAGACCACCAAGGTCAAACCTTTTAAAATAAATACCATCAAGGGGCAGACCACTAAGGTCAGACTGAAAGGGTAGACCACTAAGGTCAAGTTGGAAGGGCAAAGCTTGAAGGGCAGACCAGCAAGGTCAGACCTTCCAAAAGGAAGACCAGCAAGGTCATACCTTTTCAAAAGGAAGACCATCAGGGTTAAACCTTTCAAAAAGAAGACCACCAAGGTTAGACCTTTCAAAAAGAAGACCACCAGGGTTCAACCTTCCAAAAAAAAAAATATCACCAAGGTCAAACCTTTCAAAGGAAGAACACTAAGGTTAAACCTTTTAAAAGAAGAACACTAAGGTTAGACCTTTCAAAAGAAGAACACTAAGGTTAGACCTTCCCAAAGAAAGACCACCAAAGTCAAACATTCTAAAAGAGTAGACCACCAAAGTTAGAATCCAAAAAGAATACTACCAAGGTCAAACATTCGAAAAGGAATACTACCAAGGTCAGACCTTCAAAAGAAAGAACATCAGTTACTCCGAGGCATTAGCTGAGTTAAATGCCAAATTTACCATTGATCCAGTAGAATTTCAAACTCTGAAGCAATCTCATGCTCCTTTACAAATGAAATACCGATATATGTAAAGATCTTAGAGTGTTCTATCCAAAATGTTTAGGAGGTTTAGAATTTTTATTAACAATATAATTGTTGATGTTGGCTCTTGAAAGGGTTCTCAACTTTTCTATTATGGGATGTCAAGTTGTTATATTATGCTCATCCTTTGTGTATTTCAATCAATTCCCTTATTCTTGAAGGAATTCTATTTTAATGTTAAATGTGAACCTTTACATAATATTTTTATGTAAATATTTATTATAATAACTTTAAATTTAACTATATTATAGTAAATATATATAATATATTTATTAAGAGAATAAAATCTTAATATATTTAAAGAAAAATATCACTGCAGCACCGCGCGGCGGATTTTAGACTAGTAGGTTAAATGATCTAATTTAAGAAAATTAAATTAATATTTTTAGCAACATGAGCCACTATAAAAGAACAAAAATTCTGCAACAGAGACAAGTACTATATTTGTTGCAAAAAAAAATTAATTACTGACGGACTTGCAAAGAATTTAATTACCAATGGAATTTGTGATGGATTAGTGATGAAAATTTTTTAGCAATTTGTGATGGACTTCAGAAAGATTAGCAACAGATTTAAAGATAGTTAGTGATGGAAATTATAATTAAAGCCCCAATCCTCAAGATAGCTATCACATAAGTTCTATTGGATGTCTGATATGTTGGAATTCTAATAAGATGACTTTGAGTTTTTTAAAAAAATTTAGGTGGGTTTGAATTTATTTTTTTAATAATTAATTTAATCCTTGATAAATTAGTATAAATAAATAAAGTTCAGAAATAAGATGTTATATAATTTAATTTAGTATTTCACAAAATCTATATCTCCCATCTCTCCATATTAATGTATAAATATATATCGGATAACTCCCTCCTTACCTAAAATTTTAACTTTTTCACAATTTATACATAATTTCTTACTTGTATTTAGTTTTGTTTTCTTTCTATTATTATCTTTTTCATTTTATGTGATATTAATGAGTTAGACTCTACCCAAAGGTTCCGAGTGCCCATTCGTGAAGCCATCTCTACCGTATGGTAGATTGCATAAAGTTCCACCTTTCAAATCTCTCTCCCCAACTCTCTCTCAAAAACTTTGAAAGGTCCGAAGGACTAAATATGTAAGTGATGGTTTGTATCGGCTGTCTCATCTGGTCAATCTCATCCCATACAAGAAGGATTTTTATCTAAGCCTGTACCCGGAAGAGAAAGAGTGATTTGATCTCTCTATAGCTTGAGTTGTAGTAGGTGGTGCCTTTCCATTCGCCCAAAAGGAAAGCACCGAATTGAACTACTTTGACCACTGTGTTTTCCCAAAAGCGAAAGGAAATGTCGAACTAAAAAGTGGAGTGAAAGCACCTACCTTATGTTTAGGCGTGTTGATTTCAGTGAAAAGCTAAAAAGAGAGTTTTGTGTGTACCTGTTTTAGTAAGGAAAAAGCTTGAAAAGCATTCTTGCTTTAACACCGAAAAGAGGTTCTTGAGCGGTTCAACTTTAGCATTTTTTAAATTGTAGGTATCTATTACTAAGAATAGTAAATAGATTCATTTATCCTTCTTAATCTGATTTTCATCGCTATAAAAAAATTAAAAAAAATAATAACAAGATTTATCGACAAAATTATGAAAAAAAATAGTTTTTAAAATAAATTACCGGCGGTTTATTAACTATTTGAAATACTAACCATTGAATTACTGATAAAATATTGTAACTTTATTTTTATTTTTTGTAGTGCGCATATTAGACATATGATTTTTTTATTTTTTAAAACCGTAAATTAATAAAGATTTTTTTATAAATATTTATATATTTTCGTTTTTATTTTCTTTATTTTAATTGTAAATTAATATCTTTATTAACTAATCTTAATTTATATGTATATATATATATCATGTTTACTACTATTTATTGTATTTTCTTTATTTTAATTGCAAATTAATATCTTTATTAATTAATTTTAATTTATATGTATCATGAGTTAATAGACACAAGCTAGACACAAGCAAGCCACAATGAGAGCTGAGATTAGGGGTGAGCATTCGGTCGATTCGGTTCAAAATCGAACCGAATTGAATAAACTAAAAATCAAAATTTTAGTATTTATGAAAATCGAATCAAACCGATTTTGATTGGAAATTGAATCCAACCGAACCGGTCTGATTCGGTTATATTTAATTCGGTTTGATTGGTTTTGATTTTTAATAAATTTTTTATTTTTTACACTTTATTTTTAATATTTTGAAATTTAATTAAAATATTTTACTCTTAATATGATTTAATTTCTCTAAATTATTGAAAAAAAACACATTATTATCATTAATCGGTTCGATTCGGTTTTTTTGATTTTTTTCTGATCAAAATCGAACCGAACCGAAATAACTGAAATTTCTAAAATTAAAAACCGAAGCAAACCGAAATAAATAAAAAACTGAACCGAATTTTTATATTAATTCGGTTCGATTAATTTTTTCGATTTGAATCAAATACTGCGCGATCCTAGCTGAGATACTAGAGCATGTGCAAAAGGAGCTTGTTCACAAATAGAAGTCTAAGTACAACATCTTCATATCTAATAGCATCATTCTCTTCCCTCCAAGAAAATGATTAAGAGTAGTTCAACCTTGGTAATCGATATAATATATTTTATAATTTTATTATACATTACACATATGAATTATTTTAGTTAAATGCTATTATTTGAATTTAATTATTTAATTGTTAATATTATTATTGTATATTCTATTGATGATCTTAGAAGAAAAATGTGTATAAAATTTGAGGTAAATATTGACAATTTTTCACTATTTTTACGATGGACTTTTGCCGTACATGTGTGAAAATTATATTTGATGGAATTATCCACGACAAAATTATTTGTTTCACAGATAGTGGTAAACTTTAAATTTAGAAAAATTAAATTTTAAATAAAAATTGACATTAATGGGCAATGTAATAAGCTACTTAAATTGAGGAACAAATAAATTTTAAACATATAAAATATGGTTTTATGGTAATGGGTTATACTATATAAATTTGGATAAAAAATGAATTTTATTACTAAAATATTTATTTAAATTATTATATTATTTCAATAATATTATGCTCCATTATTAATAGTTATATATATGAAATATTTATCTTAGTTGATATTAAAATGTATTTATTTATTTTTAATTAGGTATGGAACAATTTTATAAATAATATCAATAATTGTAAAACCAAAATCATGAGGCAATCGACTTGTTCAATCAGCACAATTTCAACAAATAAAATCGGTTTTTTATACTATAAGTATATTTGTATTTAATATGTATTTAATATATATTTGTAGTTTTTTAATAAATATTAATAATTAAAGGTAATTATGTTATCACTATTACAATTTTAAATAAAATTAGTGATATAGAGCTAATTTATAAGAGAAAAGTTTATATAAGTAATTATTTTTTAGTTTGCAATTTATTTAAAATCACTGTTCATAAGATTGAATTAAATTTTTTAAAGAATTATTATTATTATTATTATTATTATTATTATATATATGATACATAAGAAGATAATTGGCATCTCCTATTTCTTATTTTGGGAAAACTTGTGATGGAGTATAAAAGTATGGAATGATTTTTGATACATTCGCTATTATTAAACTTCCATTTTCATGGTAAGGAAGTTATAACATAAGAATGATCAAAATCAATTACAATAAATAGGATATAATAAAATAACTACATTTAATAATAATTATCCAGCACTCAAGAGTTTAGCATGGTGATAAGTGTATCTGAATAAATTTAAAAGATTTCAGATTCTACTTTTTCAATCCCCAATTCCATTTAAAATAATAATAATAATAATAATTATTCAATCTATGTAAAGTCATTAGGTTTGTATGCACTTGAGTGTAGTTAACTTACAATCTTGGTACACGGTAAACATAGATTATTAACAAGCTGATATCACAAAAATCAATTTATTGTCAAAATTTACTCTTAATAGTCAATAATCTAACCATAAATTATATTTTAATCTTTAAATTTTAGCGTAATTAATGAATTGACCATATATTTTTAAAATAAAACTCTTAAACTCTTTTATAATTAATTCGTTCAAATTTGAGATCTTTCCATTTATAATTCTATTGGTCAATAGATTAAAGAGATAATAAATATTTTAAATACCTAAAATACCGTCATAAACACTTAAATCCATGTTAATATAGGTAGATTGGTAGACTCGAATACTGAAAAATTGGAATAACAGTTAACGGGCATCGAATTCTTCAATTAAAACTGATTTCTCTTTTATTGATTTAAAAGAATTTGTAGATGAGGCAAATGAGTATCGGGTCAAGATGACCGATTACATGAAGCTTGGTGCTCCTCAGTATGAAACAGGTGATGACCCGTTTGAGTACCTTAGGAGGGTCAAGATGATTACAGATGAGATAGGAGCTGATGACAGTAGAGCCATTCAGATGGCTGGGTTCACACTGAAATGCAAGAAGACCCGTGAATGGTTTAAAAACTACGTGAACCCGAGGGTGGACAGTATGTCCTGGGAAGAATTTGCAAATGAGTTTGCAGGATGGGCTTTCCTTGAAAGCTCTAGGGAGATGAAGATGGTGGAGTTTGAGCAGTTAGGGCAGACAGAAGAGATGAGTGTAGATGAGTACACAGACAGATTCTTGGAGCTGTTGCCGTTTGCAGGGCAAAATCTTGATTCAGATCAGAAAAAGTCAAGGAGGTATATCATAAGGCTTCATTCCAGGTATTTCTCCTTGATCCAGTCAGCAGAGAGGGAGAGTTTTCATGCCATAGTGGATATGGCCCGGAGAATGGAGGCTAGTGCAATTATTGAAGGGAAAGTAAAGCAGTCTGTTGCACAGTCTTCTGGTTCCAAGACCCCAGGTGGGGGAAAGTTAGACTCTTCTTCTTTGAGTGCAGCAGCTTCAAGTGAAAGGAAAAAGTGGGACAGAGGCCCCAGGAAATCCAAGAAGAACAAGTTCTGGAGCAAGATCAAGTAAGGTCTGGGATTAGGAAGTGGCTCAAGCTCTGGTGCAGATAACGCAGTATGTGCGAGGTGTGGTAAGCCACACAAGGGAGTGTGTCGGGCTGGGACGAATACATGTTTCAGATGTGGTCAGGAGGGACATATGGCTCGGGAATGTCCTAGAGCTGCTTTTATGACACAGCCCCAACAGACAGCTTCTGGTAGTGTGGCACAGCCAGTAGCTCCAGCTGTGACTCAAGCCAGTGGCAGAGGTAGAGGGAGAGGGGCAGCCTCTTCTTCAGCAGGTTATAGAGGTGAAGGTCCATCAGCTCCAGCACGGATCTTCACTATGACACAGCAAGAGGCTAATACATCCAACACCGTGGTGTCAGATAATCTCATCATTGGCTGTTCAGATGTTTATGCCTTAATGGACCCGGGTGCATCTCATTCTTTTATTGCTCCAAGAACCATTGAGAGGTTAGGATTGATGGTCTCTGGGTTAGAGTGTCCCCTATGGGTCAGTGGACCCAAGTGTGACCCCTCAGTGGCAGAGTCAGTCTGCCAGTGTAGTCCAATTTTTGTTGAGGGAAGATGCCTTTCAGCCGACCTTGTGGTTCTAGATTTGACAGATTTTGACGTCATTCTAGGGATGGATTGGCTATCTACCCATGGTGCTACCTTGGACTGCAGGGACAAGGTAGTCAGGTTTAGAGATCAGAACGGGTCAGAGGTCGTCTTCAGAGGAGACAAGAGGGGTACACCTAGAGGTCTGATATCAGCTCTTCAGGCTCGTAGGTTGCTTAGGAGGGGATGTCAGGGGTTTTTGGCTCATGTGAGAGAGCTTAACAGTCAGGTTAGAGAGCCCGCCTCAGTGCCAGTGGTCAGAGAGTTCTTAGATGTTTTTCCAGACGAGCTTCCAGGTTTACCACCTGCTAGGGAGATAGAGTTCGAGATAGAATTGATGCCTGGAACCAGACCGATCTCTATCCCTCCCTACAGGATGGCACCAGCTGAGTTGAAGGAACTGAAAGAGCAGTTACAAGAATTGGTAGATAAGAGCTTCATCCGACCGAGTACCTCACCTTGGGGCGCTCCAGTGCTTTTTGTGAGAAAGAAGGATGAGTCCCTCAGACTTTGTATTGACTACAGGCAGTTGAACAAGGTCACTACCAAGAATAAGTACCCGTTGCCTAGGATCGACGATCTATTCGACCAGCTAGCAGGAGCGGGTTGTTTCTCCAAAATAGATCTGAGATCTGGGTACCACCAGCTGAGGATAAGAGAGGAGGATGTGCCGAAGACGGCCTTCAGGCATTTTGAGTTCCTTGTGATGCCGTTCGGGTTAACCAATGCCCCTGCAGCATTCATGGATCTCATGAACAGAGTTTTCAGACAGTACCTGGATTACTTTGTTATTATCTTCATAGATGATATCTTAGTGTATTCCAGAAATGCAGAGGAGCATGCCCAGCATCTGAGGACAGTTTTGCAGACCTTGAGGGAACACGGCTTGTATGCCAAGTTCTCCAAGTGTGAGTTCTGGTTGAGGAGCATCTCATTCTTGGGGCATATAGTATCAAAAAATGAAATAGAAGTGGACCCCAAGAAGGTAGAAGCTGTGGCTAACTGGCCTAGACCCACTTCAGTGATAGAGATCAGGAGTTTCTTGGGTTTGGCTGGTTACTACAGGAGGTTCGTTCAGGACTTCTCTAAGATTGCAGCTCCTATGACCAGACTAACTAGGAAGAATCAGAAGTTTGTGTGGACCGACCAGTGCGAAGAGAGTTTTGAAGAGCTTAAGAAGAGGTTAACGTCAGCACCGGTGTTAGCACTGCCAACTAGCAATAAGGACTTCACAGTGTTCTGTGATGCATCCAGAGTGGGTTTGGGTTGTGTGTTAATGCAGAATGACAGAGTGATAGCTTATACTTCTAGACAGCTGAAGAAGCACGAGCTGAACTATCCTACACACGATCTTGAGATGGCAGCTGTTATCTTTGCACTCAAGATGTGGAGGCATTACTTCTATGGGGTAAAATGTGAGATCTTCACAGATCATAAGAGCCTACAGCACATCTTGAGTCAGAGAGAGTTAAACTTGAGGCAGAGACGGTGGGTAGAACTGCTTAGTGATTCTGATTGCAAGATTCAGTACCATCCGGGTAAGGCGAATGTTGTAGCAGACGCCCTAAGCCGGAAATCACTTGGCAGTTTGTCCCATATCACAGTAGAGAGGAGGCCGGTTGTAACGACCCGGAAATCCGACCCGTTACCGGCGCTAGGATCCAGATCGGCTTAAGGCCGCCGGGACCCGTAGCAAGCCTACATACCTCCTGTAAACCTGTGGAATCCCATACATAACAACATATACATGATCTGTAAAAATTTTTCTTTTCTCTTATCCAAGCAAAACCTGTGCATGCACAAAATCATACATAAACCCCACACTGGAGTCCTCATCAAATACTCCAATGGGGTATCATCATCATACATAACAGCTTGGATAATCATGGTCATTAACATCATTACTCATTAAACACTCTGTACATAATGGGGATTCACACACCTCTAGGTCAAGCACTACTATAATCCTCAATACATCATCAAATCATTCATTACATTACATGGTCATAAATACTCATTACATCATGTTCATGTCCACTACTATCTATTACAACATACATGACTTGACTTCACTCTAGCCGACTTCTTGATCTATCCTGTACCTGCAACTCTGGGGATAAAGGGAGTGGGGTGAGCTACTAGAGCCCAGTGAGCAGAAACTAAAAACATTTGTTTTAATTCCTCCATTTATAGGTATATTATTATTCATTTTATTATTATTATTATCATTTAACTTTTTCTTTCTTTTTCTTATTCATGCTTTCATGTATGCGCCATAACACAAACATTTCACAACAAGGATGAACTTGTCACCATTTAGCCCCTATCTTTCTTACTTATACATGCCGGGGGCGTAGAGCCGTAGCAGGCACACCCGGACTTCCATAATCTGTCATAGTGCCAGGGGCGTAGAGCCGTAGCAGGCACACCTGGACTCACATAGGCTATCATGACATACAAGGGCTAATGGATCATTCAACATTCATCCACATCAACAACAAAGTATGCAATGCAACATATTCGTGAATTCTAATGCAAACAACTTAATATTGCATGGCATAATGATGCATGGGCAATGCTTTATGATTCATTCATTTATTCATTTACTTTAAAACTTAAGGGGTTGTTCCACTCACCTGGTAACTGAAGCTTTAACAACGAACTCTGAACGACTATCTCACAACCGGGGGTCTCGGTTCCTCGGGTCCGAACCTACACAGGTGGACTCAAATGAGGCACCAAACATACATGAACATGACTCTAAAATACTCCCCAAAAACCCCCTAAAACATCCTGAAAACATCACATGAAATCATGCAAGAAACGGCTGAACAGGGCACTTTCGGCGGCAGGTTCGGCGGCCGAAAGTCCCTCTGCAGCCGAAAGTCATGCAGGTTCGGCGGCACTTTCGGCGGCCGAACCTCCCAGACAGAGACGAAACTTGAGTTTCGGGGGCAGGCTTCGGCAGCCGAAACTGCCTCCACAAGGGGGTTCGGCGGCCGAAAGTCACTTCGGCGGCCGAACCTGAGTTTCTGCCGAAGGGCAGAAACTTGGCTCCCTTGTGTCCACAGCCTCCAAAACGCCTCACAACATGCATAAACTTGTTTCTACACATGCATACACATCATACATCACACCTAGGGGTCTCAAACTATAATATACCCCAACTACAACACTTCAAACAACACATTTTCAACATACATTGTTCAAATCACAACATAAACCCATAAACCTAACAACAAGCCTAAACATGCATTCTACCCCATCAACTTGCATAAAACTTTCATAAAACATAAAAGAAGCATAGATCGAAGCTTACCTCTTGAAGATCGAGAGGAAGAACGACCCTAGCTCGGAAAATGGAGGGATTTAGCTCCAAGACTTCCAAGCTCCAAACTTGCTTAAAAACACTCAAAAACTTTTGTGGAACCTTAAACTCAAAGAAAATGGTGGGGATTGAAGGAAAAACACAAGATTTGGGAGAGGGAGGTCGGAAGCTTGCGGTGACTGAAAATGGGAGAAAACTCTCCCATTTCGGCTAAGTGCCCCTTTTATAGGTGGCTGGCCAGGCCATGTTCGGGGGCCGAAAGTGCCTCCGCATGCATGCAAGGTTCGGCGGCCGAACTTGGAGTTCGGCGGCCGAACCTGCATTTTCCTCACTCAAAATTTTCGGGCGCCTAAAGTCCCTCTGAAAGCATGCATGTTCGGCGGCCGAACTTCGGAGTTCGGCGGCCGAACCTGGGTTTTCCTCCAAAGATTTTTCATGCAAAAACTCATTTAATTTCTTACTTAAAAACATGAAATACATGAAAACATTTCATAAAATCATAGTTTTACCCTTCTAGAGGTTTCCGACATCCGAGGTCCCACCGGACGGTAGGGATTCCGATACCGGAGTCTAGCCGGGTATTACATTCTCCCCCCCTTAAGAACATTCGTCCCCGAATGTTCCTCAACTAACATACAAAGCATGGCATCAATCATAACATACAACATAGCATACATGCAACACATAGAACAACTAACACTCACCTCAAAACAGATGGGGGTATTGCTGGAGCATGGACTCCCGTGTCTCCCAGGTGCATTCTTCAATATTGTGGTGGTTCCAAAGGACTTTCACCATTGGGATTTCCTTGTTTCTTAACTTTCTGATCTGAGTGTCAAGAATCCGCACTGGCTGCTCTACATAGGTGAGATCCTCATGGATCTCCACATCAGGCTCACTAAGAACCTTGCTCGGATCTGACATGTACTTCCGTAACAGAGAAACATGGAAAACCGGATGGATTCTCTCCATCGAAGCAGGCAAGTCTAGCTTGTACGACACATTACCGACCCTCTGAAGCACCTCGAAAGGACCGATGTACCGTGGAGCTAACTTACCCTTCTTCCCGAACCGAACCACTCCTTTCATAGGAGACACCTTGAGCAAAACCAAATCCCCCTCCTGAAACTCTAGCTGTCTTCTGCGGATATCTGCATAACTCTTCTGCCGACTAGCAGCAGTCTTGATCCTTTCTCTGATTATGGGTACCACCCTGCTGGTAAGCTCTACTAACTCCGGACCCGCAAGAGTCCTCTCTCCTACTTCCTCCCAGCAGATAGGTGATCTGCACTTCCTCCCATACAAAGCTTCATATGGAGCCATCCCTATGCTAGCATGATAGCTGTTATTGTAGGCAAACTCCACCAAAGGTAGATGCTGCCTCCAAGAACCGCCAAAATCTAGCACACACATTCTGAGCATATCCTCTATTGTCTGGATGGTCCTCTCTGACTGTCCGTCTGTCTGTGGGTGGAAGGCAGTACTGAAGTCTAATCTGGTACCCATAGCGTTCTGCAGACTCCGCCAAAACCTAGAGGTGAACTGGGGCCCTCTATCTGACACTATAGATACCGGGACCCCATGCAGTCTGACAATCTCATCTACGTACACCTGCGCCAACTTGTCCACAGAGTAACCACTCCTGACAGGGATGAAGTGAGCAGATTTGGTGAGTCTGTCCACAATCACCCATATGGAGTCCAATCTGTTGGACGTCGCCGGTAACCCCACTACGAAGTCCATAGCTATATTCTCCCATTTCCACTCTGGAATCGGTAGTGGATTCAACATTCCAGCCGGCTTCTGATGCTCTAGTTTCACCCTCTGACACACATCGCAGGCTGACACGAACAGTGCCACGTCCTTCTTCATAGCTGGCCACCAATACACTCTCTTCAGATCCTGATACATCTTGGTGGCTCCAGGGTGAACACTATACCTGGTATTATGGGCTTCCCCCATAATATCTCCCTTCAGACCAATGTCATCTGGCACACATAATCTGTTCCCGTAGCGGAGGATCCCCTTATCATCAAACTTGAACTCATTACTCTGGCCTGACTGAACCGTTCTGGCTATCCTGACCAACTCTGGGTCCTCATGCTGTTTCTGAGCTACCTGCTCCAGAAACACGGGTGTCACTCTCATCTGAGCCACTAAGGCACCTGTGCCAGACAACTCCAACTGTAATCCCTCACTCATAAGTCTGTGGAACTCCTTCACCACCGGCCTCCTCTCTGCTGAAATGTGGGATAGACTGCCGAGTGATTTCCGGCTTAGGGCGTCTGCCACAACATTCGCCTTACCCGGATGGTACTGAATCTTGCAATCATAGTCACTCAACAGCTCTACCCATCTCCTCTGCCTCAAGTTCAGTTCTCTCTGACTCAGGATGTACTGCAGGCTCTTATGATCTGTGAAGATCTCACACTTTACCCCATAAAGGTAATGCCTCCACATCTTGAGTGCAAAGATCACTGCTGCCATCTCTAGGTCATGTGTGGGGTAATTCAGCTCATGCTTCTTCAGCTGCCTAGAAGCATAAGCGATCACCCTCTCATTCTGCTTTAGCACACAACCCAGTCCCACACGGGACGCATCACAATATACTGAGAAGTCATCATCACTTCTTGGCAGAGCTAACACCGGTGCTGAAGTCAACCTCCTCTTAAGCTCCTCAAAGCTTTCCTCACACTGATCGGTCCATACGAACTTCTGATTCTTCTTTGTCAATTTGGTCATAGGAGCAGCAATCTTTGAGAAGTCCTGAACGAACCTCCTGTAGTAACCTGCTAAACCCAGAAAACTCTTGATCTCGGTCACTGTGGTGGGTCTAGGCCAGTTAGCTACAGCCTCTACCTTCTTGGGGTCTACTTCAATACCCTGTTCTGACACAATGTGCCCCAAGAATGAAATGCTCCTAAGCCAAAACTCACACTTGGAGAACTTGGCGTACAAGCCATGCTCTCTCAAGGTCTGCAAAACTGTCCTCAGGTGATGGGCATGCTCTTCTGCATTTCTGGAATACACTAAGATATCATCTATGAAGACAATAACGAAGTGATCCAGATACTGACTGAATACTCTGTTCATGAGGTCCATGAATGCTGCAGGGGCGTTGGTCAACCCAAACGGCATCACAAGGAACTCATAGTGCCCATACCTGGTCCTGAAAGCTGTCTTCGGTACATCTTCATTCCTTATCCTCAACTGATGGTACCCTGATCTCAGATCTATTTTGGAGAAACAACCTGCTCCTGCTAGCTGGTCGAATAGATCGTCGATCCTCGGCAAAGGGTACTTGTTCTTGGTAGTGACCTTGTTCAACTGTCTGTAGTCGATACAAAGTCTGAGGGGATCCATCCTTCTTCCTCACAAACAAAATCGGAGCACCCCAAGGTGAAGTACTCGGTCGGATGAAACCCTTATCTACCAGCTCTTGCAACTGTTCCTTCAGTTCTTTCAATTCAGCTGGTGCCATCCTGTAGGGAGGGATAGAGATCGGTCTGGTACCAGGCATTAACTCAATCTCGAACTCTATCTCCCTAGCAGGTGGTAACCCTGGCAGCTCGTCTGGGAAAACATCTAAGAACTCACTCACCACAGGCACTGAGGCGGGCTCTCTGACATGACTATCTAACTCCCTCACATGAGCTAGAAACCCCTGACATCCCCTCCTAAGCAACCTACGAGCCTGAAGAGCTGAGATCAGACCTCTAGGTGTACCCCTCTTGTCTCCTCTGAAGACGACCTCTGACCCATCCTGATCTCTGAATCTGACTACCTTGTCTCTACAGTCCAAGGTAGCACCATGGGTCGATAACCAATCCATCCCTAGAATGACGTCAAAATCTGTCAAATCTAGAACCACGAGGTCGGCGGAAAGGCATCTTCCCTCTATGAAAACTGGACTACATTGGCAGACTGCCTCTGCCACTGACGGGTCACACTTGGGTCCACTGACCCATAGGGGACACTCTAACCCAGAGACCATCAATCCTACCCTCTCCACGACTCTCGGAGCAATAAAAGAATGAGATGCACCCGGGTCCATTAAGGCATACACATCAGAACAACCAATGATGAGATTACCTGCCACCACGGTGTTGGATGTGCTGGCCTCCTGCTGAGTCATAGTGAAGATCCGTGCCGGAGCTGATGGACCTTTACCTCTGTATCCTGCTGATGAAGAGGCTGACCCTCTCCCTCTGCCTCTGCCACTGGCCTGTGTTGCGGCTGGAGCTACTGGCTGCACCACACTGCCGGAGGCTGTCTGCTGAGACGGTGCTGCAAAGGCTGCTCTAGGACAATCTCGAGCCAAATGACCCGCTTGTCCGCACCTGAAACATGTGTTTGTCCCTGCCAGACATACTCCCTTGTGTGGTCTCCCACATCTCATACATGCTGTAACCTCTGCGCCAGAGCTTGAGCCACTGCCTAAACCCAGACCTGACTTGATCTTGTTCCAGAACTTATTCTTCTTAGATTTTCTGTGGCCTCTGTCCCACTTCTTACTGCCTGCAACTGCTGTACTCAGAGAAGAAGAGTCTAACCTTTCCCCACCTGGGGTCTTGGAACCAGAAGACTGTGCCACTGACTGTTTTACCTTCCCCTCAACGATAGCACTAGCCTCCATTCTCCTAGCCATATCCACTATGGCGTGGAAACTCTCCCTCTCTGCTGATTGTACCAAAGAGGAATACCTGGAGTGCAGCCTCATAATATATCTCCTTGACTTCTTTTGATCTGTGTCCAAATTCTGCCCAGCATATGGCAACAACTCCAGGAACCTGTCTGTGTACTCGTCTACACTCATGTCATCAGTTTGCCTCAACTGCTCGAATTCTATCATCTTCAATTCCCTTGAACTATCAGGGAAAGCCCATCCTGCAAACTCGTTTGCAAACTGTTCCCAATTCATGCTGTCCACTCTCGGGTTCACATAATTCTTGAACCACTCCCGTGCCTTCTTGCACTTAAGCGTGAACCCGGCCATCTGAATGGCTCTACTGTCGTCAGCCCCTAACTCATCTGTAATTGCCTTGACCCGCTCCAAATACACGAACGGATCATCACCGGTTTCAAACTGGGGAGCACCCAGCTTCATATAATCGGTCATCTTGACCTTGCTCCCTCCAGATGAGGTAGGTTTGGGTACTTGTGTTTCCGGGACAGTAGGTACTGGTGGTGGTGGAGGTGCAACATCCCCTAGGGTGGGGTTTGCTGTACTGGTATAGGGAGGTGGAGGTGGGTACATGGGGTACTGAGAGTATGGTGGGTAGTAAGGTGGGTATGGCATATGTGAAGGATAAGGGCTAAAACTGGGGTAATCCGATGTACCTCCCATCGAATACCCTGGATGGTGTGAATAGGGTGGGTAGTGATGTGGCTGGACATAACTCGAGGCCTGAGTGCCTCCTTCTGATTCTCCCATGCCCTCTTCCGGCATGCTCACACCGAGACTGCCATCCCTCCTCTGATCTACTTCCATATCCTCAGACATTCCTCCCTGCACTGTTCCCCTTACTGATCTGCTTCTACCCAGATCCAAAGACCTTCTAGGGTCTCTAGCTATTCTGTCTCTGTTGGACCTACTGGACATTGCCCTAGGCAATGCTGGAGGACGGGCATCAGCGCCCTCGTCCTGAGGTGGCACTCCAGTCAATCGTGCAGATCGACGAGTTCCTCTCATTCTATCTTCTGAAAAACAGCACATAGTATAAGCAATCATTAGCATCATATGGTTCATGTGGAAACACATGAACCCTCATCACATACATAGCATCACATCATAGCATTTATGCACATGCATATCATCATGGCATATCATATCATCATATAGACAGGACTCTACATCCTATCCTAGTGGACATGATTTTCCTAGTGTGCTTGACCTTCTAGAACATCTATGAGCCCGACACTCTAGGTCCGATCATATGAACCTAGGGCTCTGATACCACTCTGTAACGACCCGGAAATCCGACCCGTTACCGGCGCTAGGATCCAGATCGGCTTAAGGCCGCCGGGACCCGTAGCAAGCCTACATACCTCCTGTAAACCTGTGGAATCCCATACATAACAACATATACATGATCTGTAAAAAATTTTTCTTTTCTCTTATCCAAGCAAAACCTGTGCATGCACAAAATCATACATAAACCCCACACTGGAGTCCTCATCAAATACTCCAATGGGGTATCATCATCATACATAACAGCTTGGATAATCATGGTCATTAACATCATTACTCATTAAACACTCTGTACATAATGGGGATTCACACACCTCTAGGTCAAGCACTACTATAATCCTCAATACATCATCAAATCATTCATTACATTACATGGTCATAAATACTCATTACATCATGTTCATGTCCACTACTATCTATTACAACATACATGACTTGACTTCACTCTAGCCGACTTCTTGATCTATCCTGTACCTGCAACTCTGGGGATAAAGGGAGTGGGGTGAGCTACTAGAGCCCAGTGAGCAGAAACTAAAAACATTTGTTTTAATTCCTCCATTTATAGGTATATTATTATTCATTTTATTATTATTATTATCATTTAACTTTTTCTTTCTTTTTCTTATTCATGCTTTCATGTATGCGCCATAACACAAACATTTCACAACAAGGATGAACTTGTCACCATTTAGCCCCTATCTTTCTTACTTATACATGCCGGGGGCGTAGAGCCGTAGCAGGCACACCCGGACTTCCATAATCTGTCATAGTGCCAGGGGCGTAGAGCCGTAGCAGGCACACCTAGACTCACATAGGCTATCATGACATACAAGGGCTAATGGATCATTCAACATTCATCCACATCAACAACAAAGTATGCAATGCAACATATTCGTGAATTCTAATGCAAACAACCTAATATTGCATGGCATAATGATGTATGGGCAATGCTTTATGATTCATTCATTTATTCATTTACTTTAAAACTTAAGGGGTTGTTCCACTCACCTGGTAACTGAAGCTTTAACAACGAACTCTGAACGACTATCTCACAACCGGGGGTCTCGGTTCCTCGGGTCCGAACCTACACAGGTGGACTCAAATGAGGCACCAAACATACATGAACATGACTCTAAAATACTCCCCAAAAACCCCCTAAAACATCCTGAAAACATCACATGAAATCATGCAAGAAACGGCTGAACAGGGCACTTTCGGCGGCAGGTTCGGCGGCCGAAAGTCCCTCTGCAGCCGAAAGTCATGCAGGTTCGGCGGCACTTTCGGCGGCCGAACCTCCCAGACAGAGACGAAACTTGAGTTTCGGGGGCAGGCTTCGGCAGCCGAAACTGCCTCCACAAGGGGGTTCGGCGGCCGAAAGTCACTTCGGCGGCCGAAAGTCACTTCGGCGGCCGAACCTGAGTTTCTGCCGAAGGGCAGAAACTTGGCTCCCTTGTGTCCACAGCCTCCAAAACGCCTCACAACATGCATAAACTTGTTTCTACACATGCATACACATCATACATCACACCTAGGGGTCTCAAACTATAATATACCCCAACTACAACACTTCAAACAACACATTTTCAACATACATTGTTCAAATCACAACATAAACCCATAAACCTAACAACAAGCCTAAACATGCATTCTACCCCATCAACTTGCATAAAACTTTCATAAAACATAAAAGAAGCATAGATCGAAGCTTACCTCTTGAAGATCGAGAGGAAGAACGACCCTAGCTCGGAAAATGGAGGGATTTAGCTCCAAGACTTCCAAGCTCCAAACTTGCTTAAAAACACTCAAAAACTTTTGTGGAACCTTAAACTCAAAGAAAATGGTGGGGATTGAAGGAAAAACACAAGATTTGGGAGAGGGAGGTCGGAAGCTTGCGGTGACTGAAAATGGGAGAAAACTCTCCCATTTCGGCTAAGTGCCCCTTTTATAGGTGGCTGGCCAGGCCATGTTCGGGGGCCGAAAGTGCCTCCGCATGCATGCAAGGTTCGGCGGCCGAACTTGGAGTTCGGCGGCCGAACCTGCATTTCCCTCACTCAAAATTTTCGGGCGCCTAAAGTCCCTCCGAAAGCATGCATGTTCGGCGGCCGAACTTCGGAGTTCGGCGGCCGAACCTGGGTTTTCCTCCAAAGATTTTTCATGCAAAAACTCATTTAATTTCTTACTTAAAAACATGAAATACATGAAAACATTTCATAAAATCATAGTTTTACCCTTCTAGAGGTTTCCGACATCCGAGGTCCCACCGGACGGTAGGGATTCCGATACCGGAGTCTAGCCGGGTATTACACCGGTGGTGAAAGAGTTGTACAAGCTTGTTAATGAAGGTCTACAGTTAGAGTTGTCTGGTACAGGTGCTTTAATAGCCCAGATGAGAGTGACACCTGTGTTTCTGGAGCAGGTAGCTCAGAAACAGCACGAGGACCCAGAGCTAGTGAAGATTGCCAGGACCGTGCAGTCAGGTAAGAATGATGAGTTTAGATTCGATGATAAGGGGATCCTCCGTTATGGGAATAGACTATGTGTACCAGATGACATCAGTTTAAAAGGAGACATTATGAGGGAAGCTCATAATGCTAGGTACAGTGTTCACCCTGGAGCCACCAAGATGTATCAGGATCTGAAAAGAGTGTATTGGTGGCCAGCTATGAAGAGAGAAGTGGCACAGTTCGTGTCCGCCTGTGAGGTTTGCCAAAGGGTGAAGCTGGAACATCAGAAGCCGGCTGGAATGCTTAACCCACTACCGATTCCCGAGTGGAAATGGGAGAATATAGCTATGGATTTTATGGTGGCGTTACCGGTAACGTCCAACAGATTAGACTCCATAAGGGTGATTGTGGACAGACTCACCAAATCTGCTCACTTCATCCCTGTTAGGAGCAACTATTCTGTGGACAAGTTGGCACAGGTGTATGTTGATGAGGTTGTCAGGTTGCATGGAGTTCCTGTGTCTATAGTGTCTGATAGAGGGCCCCAATTCACCTTCAGGTTTTGGCGGAGTCTGCAGGATGCTATGGGTACCAGGCTAGACTTCAGCACTGCTTTCCATCCTCAGAATGATGGACAGTCAGAGAGGACCATCCAGACTATAGAAGATATGCTCAGAATGTGTGTGCTAGATTTTGGCGGTTCTTGGAGGCAGCATCTACCCTTGGTGGAGTTTGCCTACAATAACAGCTATCATGCTAGCATAGAGATGGCTCCATATGAAGCTTTGTATGGGAGGAAGTGCAGGTCACCTGTTTGTTGGGAAGAAGTTGGAGAGAGGTCCTTAGCAGAGCCAGAGATAGTTGAGATCACCAGCAGGGTGGTGCCCATTATCAGAGAAAGAATCAAAACTGCTGTGAGCAGGCAGAAAAGCTATGCAGACATTCGCAAAAGACAGGTAGAGTTTCAGGAGGGAGATCTGGTATTGCTCAGGGTGTCTCCTATGAAAGGAGTGGTTCGGTTTGGGAAGAAAGGTAAGCTAGCTCCACGGTACATTAGACCCTTTGAAATCTTGCAGAAGATCGGGAATGTATCATATAAGTTCGACTTGCCTGCTTCCATGGAGAGAATCCATCCGGTTTTCCATGTTTCTATGTTACGAAAGTTCGTGTCAGATCCGGGCAAGGTTCTTAGTGAGCCTGATATGGAGATCCTTGGAGATCTCACTTATGTAGAGCAGCCAGTACGGATCCTAGACACTCAGATCAGAAAGCTAAGGAACAAGGAAATCCCGATGGTGAAAGTTCTTTGGAACCACTACAACATCGAGGAGTGTACCTGGGAGACACGGGAGTCTATACTCCAGCAATATCCTCATCTCTTTTAAGGTTAGTATCTATGTGTTTTATGTGTTTTGTTTGTATGATATGCTTTATGCTATGCATGTGCTAGTTGAGGAACATTCGGGGACGAATGTTCTTAAGGGGGGAAGAATGTAATACCTGGCTAGACTCCGGTATCGGAATTCCTACCGTCCGGTGGAATCTCGGATGTCGGAAACCTCTAGAAGGGTAAAATCATGTTTTTATAAAATGTTTTCATGTATTTTATGTTTTTATTTGAGAAAGAAAATGAGTTTTGAATGGAAATAATCTTGGAGGAAGACCCAGGTTCAGCCGCCGAACCTTAAGTTCGGCCGCCGAACATGCATTCACTTCGGGAGTGCTTTAGGCCCCCAAAGGCATAAGTGAGGGAAGTCCAGGTTCGGCCGCCGAACCTTATGTTCGGCTGCCGAACATGGCATGCATGCGGAGGCACGTTAGGCCCCCGAAAGTGGCCTGGCCAGCCACCTATAAAGGGGTCCCCTTGTCCGAACGGGCGAGCTTTTCTCCCCATCTTCAGCCAAGGTGAGTCTCTGCCACCCTCATGCCGATCTTAAGTTCTTCCTTCAAATCTTTAATGATTTTCATGAGTTTTCACCTTTATTTTGAAGATTTTTGAGCAAGGAGCAAGTTTTGGAACTTGGAGATTCAAGGAGCTCGATCTCTCCCATCTCCGAGCTTGGATCGTTTCTCCTCTTGATTTTCAATAGGTAAGCTTAGATCCAACCCTCCTTGCATGTTTTAAGTAAGTTTTAAGCTGTTTCATGGGGTAGAATGGCATGTATAGGTTTATGTCGAACATATGGGGAATGTATGTTGTTTTTGTGTGTTTAATGCAATGTGGTTGGGGTTGAATAGAGATTATTCCCTCGATTGCAGGCGAGGGTGGAGGAGTAGAAAGCATGATGATCTCCTCTGCCCGACGAACTTGCTTTAGATGTGGATCGGTGGTTGCAGCAACAGCTTTGTCCTTACGAGCAGGGCATGCCACCTCGGTGAACTTGTTCCTTGTCCCGGCCATATCTGCACAAAATAGAAGGTGAGTAAATATGGCAATTTTAAAAGTAAAAAGAGTTAGAAAGAAAAATTCCTTGCTTGCTAGCATGGGATGTACTTTCTCGAAGGTTTGGAAGACTGGGTGAGTAAGGAGGCTAAGCATGGTCTGCTTGGATGTGGCTCTGCTAGGATAAAATGGTGTTCCTCACCACCATAGTAATATCAATCCTCTATGTCGAGGCCATCCTCTAGAAGAGGTCCAAAGCTCCTTCTCGTCCTGCTGTGGCTGGACCCTATTTTTCCGAAGCTCCACATATGTATTCTAGTCATTATGGAGCCGTCTAAAATCCCCCTGGATACCCTATGATGCAAGATGAAGAATTTATTCTTCCAACGTTTGAGGGAAGAGGGTATCCGATCAAAGAGAGTGTGACGCTTTCTCTCGTTAAAGAATCAAAATTCTTCGTTCTTCCAGGTACCAAGCTGGTACAACTGGGAGAATAGCACAACACTCGACTTGATATTGTAGTTAAAGCAGAGAAAGCAGAAAGCCACTAGAATCCTCCAACTGTTGGGATGCAGTTGGGCGATTGCAAGCTTGTGGAAACAGAGGACTTTAACGTAAAATGAATCTATAAAAAATCGAAGATCCGCCTTCAGTTGCTCTTCATAAATGATGATTGTGTCTTCTGTAGGAATTTGATAATCCACATGGACACACGAGTTTGGCACATAAAATCGGAAGGTTTCTTTAGAAATTTGGTAGTGATTGTGAAGACAGTCCACATCCTTCTCGGTCAGTATGGAAGTGATATCATTCACCAAGACGCTTTCGTTATCTTGGACCACCCTCAATGGAACAATGGGAG